>NC_056728.1:99136356-99178856 GCF_019279795.1 Protopterus annectens | reverse complement strand
GGAGACACAGATGTGTATTAAGAACTATGATAACCTTGCTGTATGAGTTGCTCAGACCTTTTTCCATCTTTATGTCTTTCAGGCAAGATGTCAAGTGAGAGAGTTCCCTTTATACAGCCGATGAGAATGAGGTCATCATCACACACCTGGTACAGAACTACCAGGTGTTGTTTGGCAGAACAGCCCATGAGCAGCAGGAGTGGACTGCCCTGTGGAACGATCTTGTCCATGGGGTAAGTGATGTCAGTCTGCATAACTGCAGTTATGAGCAGGACCTACTTCTCAATGCCCTTCAGCATGCTGCTGCAGTCAGGGGGGATCACCTCGCAACAGGTGGGTCATGCCATCCATCCCCCTGACACATGTTGAGGAGCTCTTTGCCAGCCTTGGGGCACCTACCTGCCCGCACACACAATAACTGATGGAGAGTATAGTGGAGGTGGGTGCTACCCACACACCGGCAGAGGACCGTGCAGGTAAGGCCACAGGGCACATCAGTAGACCACTGTTGCATATCCATCTGCATCTGTACAGTTAGATCATGCATATGTGAGATATGACATATATATAATCTGTTGCTGCTTAGTAGGAATAAACAGATGTGCATAAGCTGTAGTATTGTGGGCTTGTACTGTAATGCTGCACCCACCCTGTACCAATGTCACAGCTGTGGCTACTGACATCACATCTCTCATACACTTATGTAGATCCCTCTGGTATATCTCCAAGGTAGCAGCCTGTAGCTGGTGAGAAGAATGGTTTTTGTGCAGGTTTCCCAATACACCGGTCATGTTATGGCTATGGTATATTCCATACACACATTTAACACACCTACCCATAATGCATGCCATACATGTTCATGTATTACTACTGTTAACTGCACTGCAGTACAGTGGGTACCATGATGGTGTATCTGAAGGATATGTCAGACTCCTGCAATATAACTACCATCCTGTCATTGCAAAATGTGTGCACAGAGATAAACATAGTTTCATAGGTTAGTACTAAGCTAACTGCTCTTGCAAGCCATTTTAAGCCTAGCCAATTATCCCTTGTGAGACTCAAACCCTGCATCTTGTGTTTGTAAGGCAAACACCTTAACCATTAGGCCACTCTCCCAACATAATGGTGGGACTAATGGCCTATAGTAGGGACATGTGTGAAACATCACTCTTATACAGTGCTAAAACAGTGTATATACCAGTATTACAATGGCAACTGTTACAGATCTACACTACAGCATATCATAATACTGCGGTCCACAACCCTTACAATCTGCGATGTGGTCCCAACATGAGCAATGAGTGGGTAATATGGAATCATGGGTTAGGGCAGCAAATATGGGGAATCCATACCTTCACAAATACTGGAAGCATATGTGTGCACACACTCCAGATAAAATATAGTGGAACCAGCTGTTGAGGTACTGACTGCATGCATTTGTCATAGAAATGCACCTTCCAGCAAGTACACGTCCCCAGTGTCACACTAAGTATTGGTCTGCTGTCCAAGATGCTTGGCCATCAAATCTGCACACTTACTTGCAACAGAGGCAGCCGTGGCTTGCACACATCTTACATGATGTGGCATGGGCCCCATACCCAGCAGGTAGCATCCATGAGCTGGACATGTAGACATACCTCACCATTGCATATACCATGCAAACAGTGCAGACACTCATGTATGTGGCAAGGATGTATGGGACAGGAATGATGTAGAAAATAAAGAGATGGCCATCCAAGACAGATGATGTCACATGTAGCAAACCGGTTATGCAGGCTGCCTAGTAACATGCCACAACACTGAGGGGTTGCAGGAATATCAAGCAAGTACTGGCTGTGCAGTACCTGTGTCAGCAATTGCCTGGACTCTGCAAATGTGTGGCCTATGGGTTAGGGTAATTAGATGTGACAGTTGTACCACAGGAAACATCAGTCAGGCTTCTCTACAGGTAGCATCTGCATAACAGAAGAGGTCCCCAAAAGGCATGCGTTGCAATGTGTACTGGTGTACCAAGACCATGTTAGAAACCTACAGACAGTATTACATAAGATACATGTGCTGCACAACCAATGCCTCACCCCACCTCAGGCCCACCATCCCCATCTGTACCATGCCAGTGCCAGTGTACACCTGTATGTTTGCCATTCATTAGTTGATACTAGGCTGTTACATGTGGTGTTCAGTGTTTGGGACACTGCAAGCTGACATATGTGTGTAGACCATAGTTGTCAAGGATTTGCAAAAAGGCTGAAGATCAGGTGGGGGTGTCATCGTGACACAACAGTACACTGCAGCAGGGATCCAAAGGATGCTATGAATAGTTGTATCTGCACACAGTCAGGGTCAGGAACTGTGGCAGACATAACTCTGACTCCACAGCAATAGTGACAGCAGTGTGTGACCTCCAAGGGATGTGCACATGAGTTGACCTTGCAATCATGCAGAGTTGGGGGACATGTGTAGGGCAGACTGACCATATACTGGCAAATGCAGATGACCCATGCTAGTATACCCCTTTCAGGAATAGTGACTGCTGTAGTACACATAACGGTAGGTGCAACAAACCATCATGATAAGGGCGTGCACATATATGCACCCACTAGGTGTATGCATCTCAATCAGCATCAGTACAACTACCACATTTGTTTGACACTGCTTTTGATTGTACAGGACATATGTCACATATCAGGCTCATGTAATGTTAACATATGCAGTAATGTGGTCCCATGGCATATCAAGGAAGAGGGAGCCATACCAATAAAGGTGTGTACACTCCCCATAGACATGGTAAGGTTTGACAGTTGTCAGTGTAATAGTATTGTATTGGTCATACATGCACCGCTGATGATGACATCTGTAAATTAGACATCAGGCATTCACAAATGACATCTGTCCACATATCATCCCAGCTATGTGTCGGACAAACACATAGGGGCTGTGAGCAGCAGAGAAGACATAACTGACACAGTAATACACATTCAGCAATGGTGTGCACACCTGTGAGGTATGGTGCACAATACATGGTAGGGTGCTGAACAGGTGCACAGCAATATTGTGTACATGGGTGCAGTGTTTTCCAGGGGAAGGGGCATCACCTACTAACACAGCCCATGCATCACACACATGTATACTGTTGCTAGCATTGTTTGACTATAGCTGCACTGCATGCTGTTGAGTACCATATGTTATGCATGCTGACAGATGCATAATGGGAGTTCTGTGTGTAATATCTTTGCGCAACCTCAACTATAAGTGTGTGTGGGGGGTGGGGGTTAGTTTATCTGTAAGTCCAATCTGGTGGAGTGGAGGGGGGTTGATGCATGTAGGATGTGTGTGTATGTGTGTGTGTGTTTGTGTGCGTCTCCATGTATGAACATGTGTGATTGTGGGGTTGTTAATACGTCATGGCTTCCCTTTGAAATCATGCAGTACATGGACATGGACTGACACATGAGACACCAGGAATACTTGTCTGATATGTAGTCTCAAGATAACTAATAGTATAATCAGGTCTGTAGGATGTAACATGCATTGGAAGGGAAACTAGACACCAGGTATACTGTTAAAATTGCAATCAGCAGAAAGGTGAAAGAATATCCACTTATGCAGCACTACAGATGCACTGGGGAATTACTAGACGACACCAGTGAGGGTATCCAAATATTACTGTTGTCCACATAATAAGTTGATTGAGCAACAGATCTTGCATCTACTGAGCAATAGTTATGTATGACACTCCAGTGCGTGACATTATTGAGTGTCCGTAGTAGCCCCTAACATATGGGGGCCATGCTGATGATGTCTGGACATACCCAGGGTGAACACTGGATGACAGCAGTGAGTCCTTGTAAAACCAACTCCAATCAAGTAAAAGATGTAATGGAGTAGCAGGTCATGTTTTGTGATCACTTGTCTAGGCAATTAGAAGAATGCTACGTTAATGATAGGTATTATGCGTGTACGTTTCCAAGTGTGATGCAGGATGAGAAACTTAAGTGGATAAACTTGGGACAGTCTGTAAACTCAGGGACAGATAGGTATTATGGTGGAATGTCAAGGTGTGTGTGTGTGTGTGTGTGTGTGTGTGTGTGTGTGTGTGTGTGTGTGTGTGTGTGTGTGTGTGTGCGTGTGTTTGCGTGTGTGTGTTTGTGTGTATATATGTGTGTACTGTTAAGCAATGATGTACAGGTCTTAAAATGTGTTTCTTGTTTTCCCCTCACAGGTGGTGAGGTGGGTCAGGGTCCCTCCTGCATGCAATCTGATGTTGGTGTCCATACAGACACTGAAAATGATGATAGTTGTGGTGAGCACAGGCGGGGTTGTCAGAGGCCAAAACTGCACCATCGTTTATCCCCTGTTATTCACCCCATCCCCGCACACAGTCACAGTGCCTATAGATACCCCATCACCAGTGGCCAAAGCAGAGGGACAGTTGGTGGTTGGTGGCAGTGCACAAGACATTGTGGTATCTATGGCTAATGTATCTGGACACAGCAGCCATTGCTGGATGTCTGGCAGGGTACCACATATGCAGATGTACTCGGTACTCATGGGAGGGCCACTGGTCATCGTGCTCCTGACAGAAGTGCCACATCTGGTACCACCAGATGCATATTTCAGGCTGTCATGGAGGTGCAGGCACATATGGAACAGTACACCAGACAGGGTCTGAGGCAGCAGATGGCTGCTTTTTCAGCTGTGACAACATCCGTGATCTTCCAGGTGCCCTCTATGATTATAGAGAGGTCATGGATAGACAGTTGTGTGAGATGGCGGGCCTCCTCAGCCATGGATTGTCTGTGCTAGAGCATGTGGTGGGACTGGTGCAATGGTCACATGGATGTAGGCCAGCAACACCAACATCTGGCAGTCAACATGGACATGTAAGGACACCAAGCTGCTCCCATAGTGGCAATACCAGCTCCAGTGCTGCACACCAAACCACAGCAAGCCATGTGCGCATGGCCCTGGCCAGTCCCAGGAGGGACCTGGTTCCAGCGGACATATGTCATCATCAGGGGAGAGTAGCATATTGAGGATTGTACCTGGACATGCCTGTGGAACCCCTGGCAGGCACAGTTCTTATTGAAGTCTGAAGAAGCATCATAGGATGTGAAAGTGCTTACTATTTTATTCTGTTCCTGTCAATAAAAAGTGGAATATATCGTTGGCTGTTGTCGTTTTGGATTTGTCTGCTGATAATTTTTGGATTTCTACATAGCTGTTGGTGCATCCTTGGTTTTTGTTCTCTTGTATACAGCTCTTTTTATCCAAGGCTGCTTCGCTCAGTGGTGAGTTTCTTTTACTGCTTATACCATATATACACATTAACAAACACATAACAGTCAGGCACACATCCAAGAGTCCTGGGCCTATCAGTGCTAACTAATTTGTCAGTGTGTCCCATGTGTTACAGGTAGGCTGCACACAGCACATGCATAACTGGGCTGGATAGTGTTATCAGTTGCCTGTATGGTTGATGGTGACAGTGGTCACCATACAGTGGTACATGGGACATGTACTGGGGGTACCATGGTGTAATGACAGTATACCCAGCACCCACACCCCAGTGTGGATATTGTATGCACTGGAACCCATGATGACACTCTGACATACCCACCATCACACATTGACCAGGACTGCAATACAACCCCTTGAGCATCCCAAGAGTGCTACTACAGGGATATGCATCTAATGCACATGCCACAGGCATAGTAGGGTGATGCATTGTCATGCCTCTCCTATGGGCAGCAACATCACTATCCCTAATACTGTGTGGCAATGCGTATTGTAATAGGAGTATGTGGCTTTGGAATGCTGTACCCTACATATATATACACATGCACCCATACACACACTTGCCAGAACTCAGTGGGTTTCTCATGCCTATTAACCCATTTGTACACCAGTGTTGTGCTAGTACTGCAAGGCCAAGATAGCCCTTAGGGAGAGGAACATAACCGGTACAGCAGCAGCCACATCTAACTATGGAAATGGGTGTTGTGGTGGGTGTGAATGGCCTCAGGGTATTCCCAACTACAAGTGTACTAACACACAGACACCGATATCCTCAGTAATGCACATGTACATATTTGTCAGTACTGGGGTGCATCAGTGCAGGTGTTCATAGGTGTGTATCTGGCTATTGTCCACGGAGAGATGGGAAGTGTAGGGGATGTGTGTACAGTGGTATCATGCCACCTGCCTTGTTCCAGCAGGTGGTCTATCTACAGACCCCAGTGTGGTGATCCACAGGGTGAGAGTGACATGCATCAGCCAATCCTCTGGGTGCCTCCTGCAAATGGCTGGTAAGGTGCTCCAGTTGACATGTATGCAACATGTATTACATAAAATGGTTAGTGCCTGTCTTGGAGACCTGTACCCAAGCATGTTCTGTTGACTGTGATAGTGTAGTGGAGTCATCCATGGCATGTGGTGTGTACAGAGTGTTGTGTCCTATCTGTGCCAGTTATAACACAGCTCTGGACATGTCAGTGTCAGTCAAGCATAGGTTGCCTGTACATATCCAAGCTGGATACCTGACATCTGCACATCTGTACAGGGACTGACAGACATCAGCTCACCAACTACCTATGCTGTAGGATGAATGTGTTGACAGATAGACATCTGACACTGATAGGTATGCCATTACTAGATGATGGCAGTCCTCGCTGACATGTGCTATACAGACAGTAGGTGACAGTTAATTTCCACATGTCAGATCATTATCCAGTAGGAAATATATAATGTGACACAGCTCACACACCAGGAACATGACAGTGAGGACTCAGAGTCCATCTATGCATGCAGGGGTGTTTGTTGCCAGTACTACAATTAGCAATCTACTCTTGCTTAGGAAAGCACTGTCAGCAGTAGTAACTTCATGATACACTACATGCCAGTGTGACTGCACATAACCTGGGATACTTCCCTTTTATGTAGCACATTCAAATGGATAAGAATGTTGTACAGGTCATATATACTCAAGTGTCCCAGACAGGAGACTCACACCCCTTGCTACTGTAATGACAGCACATAGATTCATGTTATGTACATGGAATTACATACACCTATTACAGATGTCATTACCCTACTATGTCATCAGACTGGGATGTGAGCACTGCTTACCAGGGCTGAGCCATGCTTAGTAGGTGTTAGTATTGCTGCAATATAACAGCTAAGCACATCTGCGCACTGGTAAGCGAAGCCTACACAGTGTAAGTGCCCATATGTTTAACCATAGTTTAGAACCGCTTAGCTTTATACAAACCCACGTAAATGTGCTTATAGCTGCTCAAAACTGCCTTAACCACTCTGTAACCAACAGCCCTCGTTCTGCCCAGCAACAAAATAAACAGCCTTTGTAAGTCTTGAACCCAGGACCCTGTACACTATAATCACAGCTGTTAACTACTACACCATGATAGCTGTGAAGGCAGTTGTCTTTTTTCCAATACATCTGTCAGTAGACATATTGAATAGTACTGAACAATTGCTGTGACTTCTACAATTGTATAGTACTTGTTAGTGATATTACTGTTGCATCACATATGTTGTTATATCTAAATATACACTTATCAGATACATATGGTATGATACATCTGGGAAGGTATACACAACACTAATGTTTACACATGACAGGGATATGGATATATACATATGTAGATATATGTCTACATATGCATACACATATATATTCATATATATGTATTTATACACATTTGTTTAGTGCATCATACATATGGCCATTTATATATATATATATCTGTTTATATATATATATATATATATATATATATATGTGTGTGTGTGTGTGTGTGTGTGTGTGTGTACATCATATATGTACATATATATATTTATGTCGATACATATGTAGATATCTATAACTATATGTGCATATATATCTATCTGTTTATGTGTAGACATATATATATATATATATGTGTATATGTATCTATACACATCTATATATATGTGTATACATATATAGATGCATATATGTGTATATATATATATATATATATATATATATATATATATATATATATATATATTTATATGAATATACATATATGTTTACCATATGTCCAGAATATGGAGTGGAGTCATACCTCAGCACCAATAGTCTCAACCTCTTAGTGCAAGGGGATGTCATGTATGTATAGCAGGTATATATGTAGACTGTTGCTACTGTAACAGGGGTTGTCTTAACAGACATGTTGTATGTCGGAGATCACATCTGGTATTGACATGTACACCATGAGTTACTGACAGACATCCTAAGGACATCATAGTACAGTATCACTGATAACACAGTAATGATCCGTTGGACTACAGCACAGATATGACCAATATATGTGGACAGTCTGGCACACTCTGGTCAGTCCAGAGGTATACACATATCCCCTTAGTGTGAAACATGTGAACCAACCCTGACAATGTGGATGTTAACAGCCATGTACATGGGTATATCACGTAAATACTGGACTACATATTCCCACACAGTTTATGCATTCACACACTCCTGTCTATCCTGACACATAATAACTGGTGGTGCAGAGGTCACATGGCCACATACTACCTAGTAGTTAGTGACATACATCTGTACAGCATCCCACAGTTTTGACAGAAATATGCAACAGTTATGGTGGCCTGGCAGCAGTATATCTTGCAAATATCTGGACATAACATCACACCGGGTAATTACACTAAGCTGCTAGGCATGTAACAAAGCACTGTGAAAACTACAGTCAGACTGACCCAACACTGGCCTACATTTCATATGGGGGAATACACATGCACCTGCAAATATAGCAGGCTCTACAGGCATGTCACAGCACAGAGTAACAGACACCTGTGTGAAAGTGCATATCCACAGCCAATGTGAACACAGCCACATATGATACACAAGCTTAATATTACACTATATGGACTGTCTGATCAACACCATCCTCATATGTGCCACTCACACACTAACCCTACATATACTGGGTCATGACACAGTGTGGTCAAATGCCTGTCTGTGGTATGGGACACATGTGTGGTTGGCCCTACTGGAGCAGCATGTAACATCTGATAGAACAGGACCAAGAACAATGACATCTACCACAGTCTGTACCCAGGCCAAGGTACATATTCGCAATACACATACTGTCGATAATCACCATAAGTACACAGACCCCACTAATGTACACACAACCACATAATGCCCAGGTTATGTCCTCAGAAATAACCCTTACTATACATAACATGTCTAGCAGTCTGATATCTGACTGGCTTGTTATCAGGTATGCTGTTAATACATAATGGTGTACAGAACATATGCACCTCTTACTGCATGACATATGTACAGAGGTCGACAGACTTGTGGCTGGAGCCACAAACACTGGACCAATCTTGGCATGTTGCTGTGATACTCTCATACATTTACTGTTGTAACAGGGTTTGTTGTGACATATGTCCTATGAGGGATATGAAGTCAGTAACTCTCATGGCTGTCACAATGTACTGACTGCAATCCTCAAACTATGCTTCTGCAGTTCTATAATAAGTGATCTGTGAGTAACACAAGACACATAATACTCCAAATACTGGCCAGTCTGCAGATAACCCTACAGGTGGGTGTTTCCTCAAACACATAACACTGTCATGACAGGTATTAAATCATGTAGACCAGCCATATCCACACAAACCCTGTTAAACCAACATTACTCCAAATGCAGAAGAGCAACACTTACATTTTGTAGTCATGTCTGGACCATCCCCCTCATGTTTGTTGGCCAGTCCCCACAGTGTATGTTGTTAGAGGTATATCCCACTACCATCTGTGATGCTGTTTGCCAAACACCGACATGAGGTCCTGCTCACAGTAAATGAAAAGGGCCAACACCCACATGGTGTTCCTAGTTATAGGCATGTGTTTCCATGCAATTGGCTATGGGAATGTTACCACAGCTGTCCCACATGCAGTCAGCTAGTGGGGGACTGTAATTCATGCAGAGGCTGTCAGTTGATCATGAGCATCCCTTACAAAACCCAAGCTGCTGCCTAAGCAAAGCAGGTGTACTTCTCCACATCCACCAGAGAGGGAGGGAGAGAGACAGACAGAGATAAAGTAAAACAGGGAGAGGGTGGGAGAGTAAAACTTAAGCATGTTTCTGTCACACACTTACCAATACGATGTTTCAAACCCCTGCCTGACTATGTATTGCTATCACATGTCTATGCAGTTATTGCATGCGCCACAGAGCTTACATGTTGGGGAGTTGTCCAAAGGTATATTCGATGGTGAGTGACATCTGCAACAATGATAAAGGAGGGATAAGGTAGGTTTAGTACACATGCCTGTCCACATGAACAGGTGTCAAGGTCGACACAGTCAGACTCTCTCAGGGACTCACACAAATTATCATAGTTGACAGGGTCAGGATTAGACTTCCTAACTAGCTAGTTTGCCACAATACAGTAAAACATAGGTATCACATGCACCACAGGGGTTATCAGGTTGGTATATGGGCAAAGGGTATGCGAGGGTGTTCGACATCAGAGGGCATGCTTCAGTAGGCCAATGGGAGGTGTAGTGAGTGTGAATGGTATCCAAATAATTATACTCCACACACACACAGACACAAGTTGCCAGTATTGACATACATGGGTGCATTGCTTCACATGTGTGTAGTGGCCAGAAGGCTGTACAAGGCTAGGTAAAGGGTATACCTTAGCATCAAGGCCACATGACAATGGTCTGCTGTGTGGTTCAGGGGTGTAGTGTCTGAAATGGCCCACACAGGTGGGTATTGTATTCACCCTCCAGTCATCTGGGTTAGTATTGTGGATGGCCAGTGCTGTGCAATGCTTGCCATGTAAGTGTTCTATAGTCCATGACATGGATGGTGTCTGGGATGTGCACACATCCCACATGCATGTTCTGTGACATGTGGAAGTGTACCTGGGGTGTCTGGGGCATGTTGTGCACACAGATTGTCATCATCAGATGTGCCATTCCTGGTCTCATGTGGCGAGAACTGGCAATGGACACCAGGTTGACCCTGCACCTACACTGACAGCATGATACAGGTATTCCCTGGTGTCAGTGGCATCTGTTCATACAGGGCATGTGTATAAGGCATAGTATGCTCTTTGTGGGTTACATTTGCTGGCTCTACAGTTGCAGGCGTCCAGTGGAGAACATAGTGAAGGAGCACTGTATGCAATTGTGTGCCTATTGTAGGGATGGGACAGGGTGCCATGCCCTCTGTAGTCAACTGCAATCACACCATGGTTACTATCTGTGGGCAAAATGCAGGGAACTACCAACATAGTGGTTGTTGCCTAGCTGAGTGTGTTTGTGTATGAGACATGGGTGGAGAGTGTCTGGGTAATACAGTGGTTGCCTATATTGTTTGGCAGGTCTTGATGTCACATGTAGGGGTATAGATTGTCTACCCCAGCCTCTCTGCTGTTTGACATCTGTTATCCTTGTAAGGTGGACATTGTTCATAGGTTGGTACTAGGCTATCAGCCCTAGGGCATATACAAGCCTAGCCATAACAATTCCCTGGATATTTCTTTCCACATTATTTACTTCCCTGGACCCCTGTCTAGCAGGGCGCCTGACATGTTACCCGGGGTGAAATTTCTATCTCCCATCCAATCGTCAAGGTTCTCTTTGAAGAGGGCCAAGGAGATGCTCTGCTTGACAAGTATAGGGAGTCCATTCCAGAGTCAGGTTTGTAAAAGGCCAATCATGTCTCCTAAACCTGATAGACTTCTTTGAAGTGGTCACCAAAGCTGTAGATGAGGGTAAGGTGGTTCACACAGCCTATCTAAGGTGGTTCACACAGCCTATCTAGATCTCGCCAAGGCTTTCGACACCATCCCCCACTATAGAATTATAGATAAACTCACTAAGCTAGATATAAATCCCTATGTCACAAGATGGGTGGCTCACTGACAGAACCCACACTGTGAAAGTAGCAGACTCTAAATCCAACTTCAGACCAGTAACAAATGGAGTACCACAGAGTTCAGTCCTGGGTCCTCTCCTGTTTGGTATCTACTTCTCTGAAGTACAGGCTAACACAGAAGGTCTTTGGCTAACAAAGTTCGCAGATGACTGCAAACTAGGAGCCATAATCAAAACTCCTAAATATGTGGGCATCCAATAAAAGTGTCTCACTGAGACAGATGCCTGGTGTCAAAGCCATGGCCTCAACCTCAATACCAAAAAGTGCATTGTTATCCCTTTTGGTAAAAACTCTGTTCCAATGAACTACCACATAGGTGGTAGTCTATTTAACACCGAAAGTGTGATAAGAGACCTTGGGACACAGGTGGACATTAGTCTCTCCTTTGATAATCACATCACCACAGTAGTCAGGAAATCCTTCTATGTGGCACAACTCATCACAAAAGGTTTCTCATCCAGGAAAAAAGAGGTCAATGTTCCCCTCTACTCATCTCTCATTAGACCCATTATAGAGTACAATGCCCCTTTTGGTATGTACCTCACAAGACATCTACAACAACTGGAAATGCTGCAGAAATACCTCACAAAGAGGATTACGGGCCTCAAACAGATGCCCTATGCAGACCGTCTCAAAAAAACCCAGATTTACTCTGTCACATATCGCCTACTCAAAGGTGATCTCTGCCTAACATACAAAGTTATGTCAAACCCAGAGCTGTTGGACATGCTCCACTTAAAGAAATCCCAATCCCTCTAAGCTACATGCTCTAGGGACCTAAACCTTGTCACCACAATAAACAGAACATGCTGAAGGGATAGATTACTGTCCCAGAGACTTCCCATACTCTGGAACAAACTACCTATCTATATCAAACAAAGCTCCTCATTAGCACTCTTCAAAAAAATCTTGATGATTGGATGGGAGATAGGAAATTCTCCATGGGAATCACTTCTGTGGCTCTGCTTGACAGGGGCACAGGAAAATAATTTTCTGGGGTGGCAAAAGCTAGGGTACTGTTTGGCTAGGCTTATATAGGCCCTAGGGTCAATAACCTAGCACCTACCTATGAACCTATGAACCTATGAGTATGGGGAGTCTCTGGGTCAGGAACCTATTTCTCCAGCATGTTTTGTTCATTGTGATGACAAGGTCTAGATCCCTAGAGCATGTGGCACTGAGGGATTGGGATTTCTTTAAGTGGACCATGTCCAACAGCTCTTGGTTTGACATGGCCTTGTATGTTAAGCAGAGATCGCCTCTGAGTAGACTATATGTCACAGAGTATAGCTGGAGTTTTTTAGACAGTCAGCATAGGACATCTGCTTTAGGCCTGTGATTCTTTTAGTGAGGAATTTCTGCAGCCTTTCCAGCTGTTGCAGATGTCTTGTGAGGTACATACTAAACAGGGTGTTTTACTCTATAATGGGTCTAATGAGGGATGAGTACAGTAAGACAATGGCCTCATTTTTTCTGGATGAAAAGCCCTTAGTGATGAGGTGTGCCACATAGAAGGATTTTCTGACTGTTGTGGCGATGTGGTTATCGAAGGTGAGACCACTGTCCACCTGTGACCCTAATTCTCTAATGACACTTTCAGCGTTTAGTGTACTGCCACCTAAGTGGTAATTCATGGGTACATTATTTTCCCAAAGTGGATAACTATACATTTCTTGGCATTAAGCTTGAGGCCATGGCTCTGGCACCAAGCATCTGTTTCTGTAAGGCCCTTTTGTAGAATATCCACATCATTTGGGGATTCAATAATGGCTCCTAGTTTGCAGTCATCTGTGAACTGTTTTAGCCAGAGTCTCTTAGTGTTGGCCTGTACTTCAGAGAATTAGATGCCAAACAAGAGCATTCCCAGGACTGAACCCTGAGGTACTCCACTTTTCACTTTTCTGGAGCTGGATTTGCAGTCGGCTACTTTTACAGTCTGGGTTCTGTCAGTAAGCCAGCTGGCAACCCATCGAGTGACGTAGGGATTTATGCCCAGCTTAGTAAGTTTATCTATGATTCCAGAGTGGGGATGGTGTTGAAGGCCTTGGCGAGGTCCAGATAGACTGTGTGGACCACCTTACCCTCGTCCACAGCTCTAGAGCCTGATTCAAAGAAGTTAATCAAGTTCAGGAGACAAGATCGGCCCTTTATGAACCCAAACTGGGTGGGGTCCAGTGTTTGAAGGTTGCCAAAGTCTTTGTTTATAAGTTCCATGATAATGTGTTCCATATAATAGGCCCACCATATAAGAAATTTGCAAAACCCACTCCACAATGAGTCCAGTTGTTATACACTCACAGCAACATCCACACAGGATACGAATGACAAACACACACACACACACCACGTCTTACAGTTGGCATGTCTGGGATTAGAACTCCTACCTAACATCACACTACAGCATTATGCAGTTATAGCATGTGCCACAGAGTTTATTGAGCTACTATCTCCCCAAAGGTATATTTCAAAGTGAATGACACCAGCAGGCTTGCCAAAGTAGGGCAATGGAAGTTGTAGTGACTGTGAATGGCCTCAAAAGCATTGCTCCCTACACAGACAAACACACACACAAAAGTCGACACTTGCCATGTCTGGGGATAGAACTCCTACCTAACTAGTATATCACACTACAGCATTACACAGTTATAGGACGCACCACAGAGATTACTGGGCTACACCTTCCCCAAAGGTGTATTTAAAAGTGAATGACATCAGCAGGCTTGCCAAAGTAGGGCAATTGAGGTTGCAGTGACTGTGAAAGGCCTCAAAAGCATTGCTCCCTACACAGGCAAACACACACACACACTTTTACAATTGCCATGTCTGGGAATAGAACTCCTGGCTAACTAGTATATCATACTACAGCATTACGTAGTTATAGGATTCACTCTGGAGATTACTGGACTACTCCTTCCCCAAAGGTGTATTTCAAAGTGAATGATATCAGCAACCTTGCCAAGGTTGGGCAATGGAAAGTGTAGTTCATAGGTTCATAGGTTCATAGGTTGATACTAGGCTATCGGCCCTAAGGCCTGTACATGCCTAGACATGACAATTCCCTGGCTATGTCTTCCCACAATATTTATATCTCTGGACCCCTGTCTAGCAGGGCAGCTGACATGATCCACGGGGTCAATTTCCTATCTTCCATCCAATTGTCGAGGTTCCTTTTGAAGAGGGCCAAAGAGGCACTCTGCTTGACATGTATGGGCAGTCTACTCCAGAGCTGCGGAGTCTCTGGGTCAGGAACACATCCCTCCAGCACTTATTGTTCATCGTGATGACAAGATTAGGATCACTGGAGCATGTGGCTGTGAGGATTTAGAATTCTTTAAGTGTAGCATGTCCAACAGCTGTGGGTTTGACATGGCATGGTATGTCAAGCAGAGATCACCTCTGAGAACGCAATACGTGACAGAGTATAGCCAGATGATTTTCAGACGGTCAGCATAGAGCATCTGGTTTAGGCCTGTGATTCATTTCATGAGGTATGTCTGCAGCCTCTCTAGTTGTTGCAGATGTCTTGTGAGGTACATACGTAACGGGCCATTGTAATCTGTTCTGGGTCTACTGAGAGATGATTTCAGTGAGACAATGGCCTCCTTTTCCTGGATGTAAAGCCCTTAGTTGGAGGTGTGCCACATAGGTGGGTTTCCTAACTGTTGTGGAAATGTGCAAGTCTTTCTGTAAGGCCCTTCTGTAGAATATCCACATCATGTGGGGATTCAATATTGGCTCCCACTGTGCAGTCATCTGCGACCTTTGTTTGCCAGAGTCCCTTACTGTTGGACTGTACTTCAAAGCAGTAGATGCCAAACAAGGACTGTGCCAGGACTGAAACCTAAAGTACTCCAACTGTCACTTATCAGGGGCTGGGGTTAGTGTCATCTACATTTACAGTGTGGGTTCCGTCAGTACAGCAGTTGGCAGCCCATTGGGTGACATAGGGATTAATGGCCAGCTTGATACATTTATCTATGATTCCAGACTGGGGGGTGGTGTCAAAGGCCTTGGTGAGGTACAAATAGGTTGTGCGAACCACCTTACCCTCATCTACAGCTCTGGAAACAGATTCACAGTTGTCATTCAGGTTGAGGTGACATAATCGTCCCTTCACAAACCCAACCTGGTTAGGGTCCAGTGTTTGCAGGGTGCCAATGTCTTTGTTTTAATTTCCATGATAATATATTCCATGGCCTTGCAGATCAGGCACATCATACTGCTGGGACTGTAGTTCCCAGGATCCAAGGTGGATTCCCCTTATGGACTGGGATAACTGCAGCTGTGCACCACACAGTTGGCACAAAGCCTAAGGTGTGGCTATGATTAGACATGGCATGTAGGTGAGGTGCCAGTTCATTTTGTATCTCATGTAATACACAGCTCGGGATGTTGACTGGTTCCATGGCTGCTGTTGTCATAGCTCTGGAGTGTCTGGTGTTTACCTATGTGGCCGTTATTACCGGAATCTGGCAATCTTTCCATGTTGAGGTGGGTCCTTTGGAGGTTGGGAGAGGGGTGCAGTTGGCACTGCATTGATCTGCCAGGATATTGACAATATCCCTGGGAGCAGTATATTTAATACCATCTTGTTGTAGCTCAGAGCATTTCTGAGCATTGCCATTTAGATTCCTCACATAGCTATGGAATGGCTTACAGTTGTCTTTGACATCTTTGGCTATATTATGTTCTTAACTAGCTTTGGTGGATTTTATGAGGGATCTCTGCTTCTTACTGTAACTGGTAAGGGAGTATTTTGCATCCTGGAAATTCCCCTGTTTCTGCAACAGTTTCTTCCTTTTGCTGTACAGTATGTTTATGGCAGGGGGCCACCACATTAGCTTCGTTTTCTTGGTGTGGAGCATCTTGGTTCTATATTGGATGGCAAAATTCATGCACGAGTGGATGTGCTTGCACAGTGCCTTCGTGTATGATTCAGCAGTTGTCCTTTCAGTTCCTGTCTGCATGGGTCTCATGATGTTAGTCACATCTGACATGTGTAGCATGACATTGGCTTTGGAGATGTGTGTTACAGAGGTTTCCTTACTAGGGTGGGGCAGAGGGATGTTGATGTTAAGGGTGATTAGCTCATGGGCAGACCTGACCACCGATGGGGTGACCATAGGTGTGGAGCATTGATTTCCCATGTTGGTAATGACCAGGTCTAGGATATTTGGGCCCCTGGTAGGACTATGAGTTACTTGATCCAGGGCATTGGGAATTATGACTTCCAAGAACCATTGGGCAGATGTATTGGTACACAAGTAGTTTTCTCAGTTAATGGCAGGGTAATGTAAGTCACCCAGTATTAGGGTGTTTGCTTGTATCATAATATTTCACAGTATGTTTCAAAAGCTGTAGTGGGTATCATGGGGCATGGTGGGGGATCTATAGCAAGCTATACAATTTGGAATGCAGTCTAACCTACTGTTAGTTGCACTGGGGGTATTTCAGACGCATTCTGTTGGGCAAGTAGCCTGGTGCTATGAATATCATTGGTGAATATGGACCCTCCTCCACCTTTATTGTTTTGGTCCTGGTTTGGTGGCCAACAGGTGCGGTGAGAAATGTATCTGGTATTGCAGGGGTGCTCTCTGGAGCCTTGGATCAGGTCTCTATTACTGCACAGTTATCAATGTTCTCCATTTTTAGGTGTGCCTAGTGACTATGAATGGCCAAAAAAAAATGATCCCTACACACACAGTTGCCATATCCGGGAATAGAAGTCCTGGCTAACTGGTATGCCACACTACAGCATTACGCAGTTATAGCACATTCCACGGACATTACCAGGTTACTTCTTCCCCAAAGGTGTATTTCAAAGTGAATGATATCAGCAGGCTTGCCAAAGTAGGCAATGGAAGTTGTAGTGACTGTGAATGGCTTCAAAAGCATTGATCCCTACACAGACAAACAAACACACAAACCTCCACACTTGCCATGTCTGGGATTAGAACTCCTACCTAACAAGTACATCACACTACAGCATTACACATTTATAGCATGCACCAAGTAGACTACTGGGCTACTCCTTCCCCATAGATGTATTTCAATGTGAATGATATCAGCAGCCCTACCAAAGTAGGGCATTTGAAATTGTAGTGAGTGTGACTGACCTAAAAAACATTGATCCCTACACAGACAAACACACACACACAGTTGCCATATCTGGGATAAGAACTCCTACCTAACTAGTACATGACACTATAGCATTGCACAGTTATAGGACACACTACAGAGATTACTGGGCTGCTACTTCCCCAAAGGTGTATTTCAAGGTGAAGACATCAGCAGGCTTGCCATAGTAGGGCAATGGGAAGTGAAGTGTGTGTGCATGGGCCATAACCCATTCATCTAGAGGCATACACACAACATTCAGGCACAGGCAGGTTTATATTCCAGAGGTACATGTATACAACTGCTAGATGAATACTGACTTGTACAGTTATGTTACACAGTTAGCACAAGCACCACAGGCACTTTAGTGCTGAGGGATACCAGAGGCAAATGTCTACGGTGATTGACATTTTCACATCATGTGGTTTTAGCTAATTGGATGTGTGCTGGGTGGGACAGTCCTCATGACTGGAGGCTCCTTGTCACTGTCACTCTCTTCCACACATCTATGTATGTGTATTTTCAGCCTATTATAGTGTGTTGTCCTTGGATATATGTGTGTATTCCTATCTAATGTGTGTGCAAAGCATGACTGTTGTGTACTGAGGAGTGTATGCTCTAACATCTGCAACTGTCAGATATGTATGGTCCACTGTTGTTGCCAGACATGGGCTTAATTTCTGTAAATGTGTGAGCATGCCCTTTATGACCTTTCAGTATTTTGTTGTCTGACATGTCCTTCATTTCTCTAAGTGTGGGAGCATGCCCAATATGACCTTCTGTACTGAATGTGTGAATCCATTCCAGGTATATTGTACTCCAGTGCAGGCTTTTGTGTTCTAAACCTACAACTAGCAACCTGTTTCTGTGGGATATCTGTAGATCGGTTGACAATATGGGGTCAAAATGGGCAAAGGATAGTGGGTTACTGTAGGTAATTGTGTCTGTGCTGCTTCTGCTTCATGGTCTTGGTGTTAGCAGAGATATTCAGACATATGTACTGTCTTACACTGTGATGTTTTATGTCATCAAGTACTGTCAGGTATACATATTTGCTTGCAGTGATGTCCTGGGGAACACAAGGTGAATGCAGCTGTGTCCAGTACTGTGGTCCGCAGCCTACATATTCTTGCAGACTAATGCCATTCTAGAGAGAAAGCTGCAGACACTTGCTCCTAGGTCTGTGTAAATAGTTCAGCACCTTGGTACTGTGGTGGCTGAGGATCCCATGCTTGTACATCCATCGACGTGACAGTATGGCCATATCCTGCTTTGGTCATACCTCACAGCTGTACAGATTCACACAGGTTACCCAGAGGCAGGGGTAATAATTCTGGACATTACCCCTTCACATAGTGGTTTACTAGCAAGGTTTGTAGCAACCCATTCTTGTGTTTGCAGCCAGGGATAGTATGTGCACATGGCTGAGTTTCGGACTTCACACACTCAATGCCACCCACGCTTCTACCCCCCCCCATTATTTTATCCTCTTCCAAACATTATGCAAACATTATCTGATATTTTCCCTATAGTTATGACCTCATCCCAGCAGTAATTTGGTGTTGGTCCACAGTTCATGCAGTAGGACATGGAGGACATGTTACTGAGATTTGTCCATATGGCCTTGCATTTGGGTTCTGTGGACTGTGTTATGTTGTTATTTGGGAGTCCATGACATAACATACATTGGCAGTATGGGTGAGACACAGGCATTTGACCGAGAACTGTAGACCATTTGGTAGTGATGCAGGCCAGCTGTAGCAGGCCATTGCATTTTGTCACTCCTACCGTCCCAGACTGCAATACACTATATTCCCCTGGTGTGACAGGGTAGGTGTGCAAGGTGTTCATGCCAATACTTTCTGTCATTACTGATCCAGTGGTGTGGATACTGGCAGGGTGCTGCTTACAGCTATGGACACACCTGCATGGAACACCTGTTCTGCATGCTGCATTCTTTAGCTATTGCCATACAGAGGTAGGTGTCATATTGTACTCATTCCCAACAGCAGGGATAAGACCGGAGATGTACCTGTGGGTGATGGTGTGGTGAGCTGAGTGCATGTGTGCTATGGACACTACTTGCATCTGACTCACAGATATGCATGGGGCATTCCACTTATGCTGGCTTGTGCAGGGACATCCGCTGTTTCTCAATACTTCATACCTATGACCTTTGTGGTGTGCCAGTGTTTGGCCAGACGACATCGGTATTCCCTACTACAATCCCAAATAATGTGCTGCTAACCTGTATGTACAATTTCAAGGGTGTGTCCATTTGACAGTTACATATTATATACTGTCTGTCTGGGGTACTTCCCCCTGTGTACTGCATGTATGTCTGGGCCCACAGACAGTGTATAATATGTAACTGTCAAATGGACACATCCTTGGAATTGTACAATTGACAGTTACATATTATACACTGTCTGTCTGGGGTACTTCCCCCTGTGTACTGCTTGTATGTCTGGACCCACATTCATTCCATGTCCATCTTTCAGATGGTGACACATATTACTTCCAAACATTTACTATGGCTTACTGCTGGAATGTGTTTTCCTGGGAAGCATTGTTTTTGGCACTGCAGTTGTGAGAACTTGGCCCAATCATCGACAGTACTGGCCAATGGCCACCAGGACATACCTCACCATTCATACATACTGACCACTCTCACACAATATATGACACACACAGCCCTGCATATTGTACACATGCTACAATCTATCCTGTTACTTTGGCCAGCTCAGGTAATCTGTGCTCCACTGTTATTATACCTACACATACATGTTACTACATTTCTACATAGGATTGGGGGGTACACCTGACTGTTACTACATTTCTACATAGGATTGTGGGGCACACCTGACTGTTACTACATTTCTACATAGGATTGGGGGGGCACACCTGACACTTGTACACATTTGCTATGACTATACTGGTATTTCAGGTACTCCATTTCATTCTGTATTCTGACCTATCATGCTAACTAGAGGCATATCAGTGTACTACAGGTCTTAGGTTTGATTGACCTATATTTCAGTTTCTAACTTCTTAACCTTCAGAACTAACATCCCACTGCCGGACCTGTTGTAGTCTGTCTGTGTAGGTCTGGGGGGGATGTTCTCAATAGCCATTAATCAGAGGCCTTAGCACGGCCTTTGTTTGTGTTTGTCTACACCTGTCCTGCTGGCTGAGACTGTTGTTGTGTATGTGAGCCTCCCTGACTGGCATGTGTGTGTCCTATGGACACACATGTGGCCCAAAAGTGCAAAAAATATGCTGAGAATAAAAATAGAATGGTACAATAACACGAAACTACTAAAAAAGTACCAAAACTAACACAGCTGAAGGTAAAACAAAGAACTTTAATGCACACAAAAGAGTAAGCACTTTCACTATGTGCTCTCACAGCTTCATCAGACTGTTCTCAACTAGTAACAAAAGCACTTAAATAGCATAAGTTAATCAGTCAATTAAGACACTATTCAAAGCAACAATTATATAAAATGAAGTTGTCTCTCTTAAGCCTGTTTAAAAGCTAGACCTCTCAAACACTAAGTATAGGACTGTTTTTTATATATTTTTTATGCTTTCTATATGTTTTATTTGCCTGTTTTCTAGTTGTGACTTTTTTCCTTTTAGATAACTGTTGCTTTGATTATTGTCTTAATTGACTGATTAACTTATACTATTTAAATGCTTTTGTTACTAATTGAGAACAGTCTGATGAAGCGATGAGAGCTGCTGTGAAAACTCTTACTCTCTTTTGTGTGCTTTAAAGTTCTTTGTTTTTCCTTCAGCTGTGTTAGTTTCGGTACTTTTTTGCTTTTTAGTACACATGTGGCCTAGCACATTTCCTGCAGTGAGTTTTGTCACCCTGTCTAGTACTGGATACTATGGTGACACCAGTATTTGTTACAGATCTTATGCTGCCACTATAGGTGTCTACTGTCTGCTGGCATCTCATTCAGCCACCCAATTCCCTTGCATGCTCACATGCATACCATAGATACAAGTAACAATACATACTACTCCATTCGGCAATTGATAGGAAGAGTGACCTACCTTGTGGCTGTGCCAGTATTGAGGATGGTGCTGGAGGGCTGACTATGTCAGATGCACATAGTACACTCCCTATACATGTTTAAACACAGGTAGTGTCATGCTTGACATCTCTTTTACTGTATTTGTGGGTCAGAGAGAGGTGTCATTCCCTGGGTTCCTACTGTGTCAGTGTATGTACTATGCATTGCCTCTTTGCCATGGTCTGGGCATACTGGGCATGCCTCCTTCTGCCTACTGGGGCAGGCTCAGGTTGTTCCTCCTCTGAGTCACTCTGTGCTTGTGCAGGCCTTAGCAATGGTGGGGGGCTGCATGGCCCTTCCCCGTGCTGTTCCTGCTGCAGCTGTTTCCACAGGATCACATTGTGTAGCATGGCACATATGATGACAATTTGGGTACATGTAGCTGGTCAGTACTGCAAGGCTCCACCGGATGTGTCCAGGCACCGGAACCATGACTTGAGCATCCCAAACACATGCTCTATTATGATTCTGGTCTGTGCGTGTGCCTCATTATGGAGTTCTTGTTTGAGTATGTGTGCATTTCTGATGGGTCTCATCAGCCACGGCTCCAGTGCATAACCAGCATCCCCCACTAGGTGGCCGTAAGGGATGTCCCCATTGGCAAATCTCTGGTACAGCTGCCTCAGGTTCGAACCAAAAGACCATCCAGAGTAAAGGTGTAGCTGTAGAAGGTGCCAGATGTGGGAGTCATGACAGCTTCCAGGGCAGCCAGCACACTCATTCATTATAATGCCCTGGGTATCATACATGACTTGGCAGTTGATGGAGGGGAAGCCCTTGTGGTTGATGTAGACCCTACCCTGCTCACTGGGTGGTGCTTTAATGCATATGTGTGTGCAGTCTATAGCACCGACTACCTCAGGGTATTCTGCTATTTAGTGGAAGACACACACATTGCCTGTCCAATGCCTCACAGCTGTTGTGGAAATATACGTGCTCACCGGCATGTGCTGACATGGCATCCAGGAACAGGAGGAGTACCCTGGATGCTGATGCCTGTGAGATCCCCATGATATCCCCAATTGGCCTTTGGAAGGTACCTGTGGCGAGTATTCTTAGGCCTACACATAACTTGGTATCCACTGGGATGAGTTCCGCTCTGTTGGTTCTGTGTGTAAGGTGTGGCCGGCACAGCTCAACAATTTGCTGTAAGAGGTCCCACTCCACCCTATAGCACTCCACTATCTCCAGCTCATGTAGCCCCTAGTAGGTTACCCTAGGTCTGTACACTCTTCTCCTTCTCCTCACTGTGGGTTGGTCACCAGCATTCTCATCCTCACCACCCTCAGCCTCTTCCAAGTGTTGATTTATGATAGCTGCTGCAGCCCCTATCATTTTTTTGCTTATGTTTGGTAAAATTTCCCCATTTGTGCACACCAGTGGTGTAGATTATGTGGGAAAAATGAGAGGGAAAGGTGTTTCAATAGTTTATAGCAGTGTGCTGGGCTGGGTTGGACTGCTGCCTGTGTAATTGGCTGATTCTGATACATTTTACCTGCCAGCTATGCTAGTTCTCCTTGATTACATTCTTACTGCTGTTTTCCCTTCCCATTGCCTTCCTGTTTAAGCACAGGGGCGCGCCACACAAACACAGTGCTCAGATGTGCATGGAGCTGCTATTTCCTGGTTTACTTTTTTTTCCCTTTAAAACACGGTGCATGGCATGCACACCCAATTAGGCAATGTAAAGAGAGCTAGGCAGCCTCAGACCCACCCCCTTGCTTAGCTCTGCTACGTTCAGGGCAAACCTGAGCCACAGTGCTCCAATAAGCCTGACACACCCCCTCTATGATGTCAGCTAGCTCTTAGGCTTGCACCATGGTCTTCCTGCACTGACACAGTTGGGTGCAGGTTAGCCATGAGGGGGGGGATCTAGGATTCAGTGTCATTCCCCTCATTTGCATAGGATTGCCTGCTAATGCCTAGTTACAAGTCCCACACTGAGCCTTCCCCCTTAGCAACCACTATTCACTGGCCATGTTGTCTTCTGCCTGCCATTGAGCATAATGGCAAAATTGTGATTTTTGGATAGAATGCTTATTTCAAGTTTTTCTTTTTTATTTTTGGCCAGATCCCGTTTGCGCGCTGCTGCCCTACTCTTAAACAGCTGAAATCGGCTAAAAAAAAATTAAAGTGATTTTTTTTTTTTTGCAACTGTTTTCCATGCCAATGGCCATATATTTGGCCATTGGCATTGTTTCCACATTATATACACCCTTTATTTGGAGCTGTCATGGCTCCATTTTGTAGTTTGCAGAAATGTACTCAGTTACTAACCGAATACATTTCTGCAGACTACACTAGTCCTGCACGGCCAGCTGCCAGCTTTCTGGATCACAAATTCACCTCATTTGCATGGTTTACACCTGCAAATGGGGTGATTTGCATACAGGAGCTGTGTCCATTCAGGAATAGTGCAGGAGCACTCGTGCACGTCCCGGGAGCTTATTCCTGGATCGCATGGTGGCCATATTGCCTCCAGCAGCTCCTGCACTATTCCTGCATGCCATGCAGACCTTGCTGAATCCTGGGTATTTGTTTTGAATACCTACTTATAAAAGACACAAACCAAAAGACAGCTGATTCACCCAGGCTAGCACTGTGCTGAAAAGCAAATAAACTGTCTGTACAATCCAGTGATAAAAGTTCTGTTAAAATGCAGAATTTAATGAAAAAAGTAAAATAAAATAATCCCTTGCCCAATGATAAGCACTTTCAAATAGTTCTTCTTCAGATCGTATAATCAAATGAGACATTCATCTGTATATATGAGTCAGTCAGAATTATTCACCCAATCAGAATATCAACACCAAAATTCGGACCAATCCATGTTTGTATTTCTCCATCTGATTTGCAAAAACCAGGTTAACAATCCATAGTGCTGATGTGATATGCAAAATAGGTGATGTTGGTGACCAATAGCACGTCCAAAAGAAGTAACAGGTGAAACAGCTTGCTTTCATGCATGCTTGGAGGCATGCCTCACACCAATGTGTAAAATATGCAGAATAGGTGAACTAAACAGCCAATAGTGGCTTCCAAGAAGCAGCAAAAAACAAGTCTGCTATCCTTCATTAACTCTTATCAAAAACATATTGAATAATTCCAGAAGCAATTTTTTACATATTTCCAATGTTCAATAAAGGAAAAATAGCACGAACAATAAGTGGATGACCTAAATAGCCAATAGTGGCTTCCAAAGAACGGCAGAAAACAAATCTACTAACTTTCATAAATTCCTATCATGAAACTTCTTTTCTTTTTCTAAATAACCCAAAAGACGTTTTTTACATATCTCTGATGTTCGGTGAAAAGGATGACAGAAGAATAGTAAACATCACTGTTGATAAAAATAGGTGATGTCACCATTGAGATTTCATTTCCTAAGACAGGAATATAGGAGGACAATTACTAGGTGACAATAATTGTCAGGGCTCCATGTCTTTGCATGGCTACATTTATACCTCAATAAATTCACATGGTGACTGCCTATAAGTTTTTCCTGAAAAAAAGTAAAGTATACAAGTTTCAGACTTCATTACATCCTTCCAAAATCAGTGTATATAAGTTTCTGACTTCATCACATCCATTCAACATCAATAGGAAATTTTGACTGAAGTTCCACCATCTCTATTCAGATGTTTGTTATTCATAAATTATACTGTCCAGATTTGTTTAGATGAAACCAGAGCAGGAAATATATGGGCATGTTAAACCACAAATAGTATATGTCAACCACATTAGATCTTCTAGTCTTGACACTAATACAATCAAGCTTAATCAACTTCCATTAGGACATAGGTGCTCTTTTGAAGCAAAATGATAAGTATGTTATTTCATTATAGCAATGTATGCAAGTTTCAGACTTCATTCCATCCTTCCAATATTAATATATACATTTCTAACTTCTTCCCATCCATTCAAGCTCAATAGGAGATTTTACTTAGGTTCCACCATGTCTCTGCAGATATTTATCATTCATTACTTATAATCTCATTAGCTCATGGTCGATCTACGTCTCTTCAAGACAGGTTTCAATGGTATGACACTATTCGACCCCGGATGTTGATCAGCTCTGAGGTTTATTATCCATTTGGTTTCCCTAAGTTCAGTTATATTCTCAGTATCCCCTTTTTTTGGGCCAATATATATAGTCTCTATGGCTTTATATAAAAACAAATGATCTTTATGCTGACTGACATGATTAGCTAGGGCATTATGAACATCCTGGTTCGCAATGTCCCGTTGATGCCTCTGTATGCATTTTTTAAACATTTGATTTGTTTTGCCTACATAAAATGATTGGCATGATCTACATGTAGCCAGATAAACAACATTGCTTGTAGTGCAGGTTGCTTTGACATCAAATGTGTAAAGTCTCTTCGTTCTTGGATGCTCAAACTTGTTGCTATATCTGAGTACAAATATTGCAATTACCACACATGAAAGTCCCCTTCTGTCCTTGAATCTGCTTCGTCTTTCATGTATTTATGCACAATAATCTTTTCAGATTCCTCTTGTTTTTGTAGCAGAAACGTGGTCTTTCTCCCACTATATCTTTCAACTGGGAGTCTTGCGTTAAAATGGGCCAAAACTGTTGGATTATTTGTTGAATTTGATAGTCGTCCGTGCTATAAGTTAGAACAAATCTGGTCAGTGTATCTTTATCCTTCTTCCCATCTTCCTTTTCCTGCGTTGGTAACCTCAAGTCTTTCCCTTTATAACCTCTTCCTTTCAAATTTTCCTGTAAAAGGCTCACTTCTCTATTACGTGTATCCTCTTGGTTACAAAGTTTATTAATCCTGTTAGTTTCATTTCTCATGATGTTTCTGGTAATATGTCTAGGATGCATACTGCTTTTCAGCAAATAATGGTTACGCCAGGTACTTTTCCTATGTAGTTCTAGTTCAATGGGAGTTGGAATTTGTTTGGGAGCCACTATTGGCTATTTAGGTAATCCACTTATTGTTCATGCTATTTTTCCTTTATTGAACATTGGAACATTGGAAATATGTAAAAAATTGTTTCCGGAATTATTCAATAAGTTTTTGATAAGAATTAATGAAGGATAGCAGACTTGTTTTTTGCTGCTTCTTGGAAGCCACTATTGACTGTTTAGTTCACCTAGTCTGCATATTTTACACATTGGTGTGAGGCATGCCTCCAAGCATGCATGAAAGCAAGCTGTTTCACCTGTTACTTCTTTTGGAAGTGCTATTGTTCACCAACATCACCAATTTTGCATATCTCATCAGTACTATGGATTGTTAACCTGGTTTATGCAAATCTGATGGAGAAATCCAAACATGGATTGGTCCGAATTTTGGTGTTGATATTCTGATTGGGTGAATAATTCTGATTGACTCATATATACAGATGAATGTGCCATTTGATTATACAATCTGAAGAAGAACTATTTGAAAGCACTTATCATTGGACAAGGGACTTAATTTTTATTTTATTTTACTTTTTTTATTAAATTCTGCATTTTAACAGAATTTTTATCACTGGATTGTACAGACAGTTTATTTGCTTTTCAGCACAGTGTTAGCCTGGGTGAATCAGCTGTTTTTTGGTTTGTGGATTATTTATTGGACAGTTCACCGCAGCAAAAGGGAATATTTCTTCATTTTTTTGTTGCTACTTATAAAAGACAGGTGTTGTCTTTGAGCCAGTTTCCTAAAACACTGTCTGCTGCCACACATTATATATGCAGCAGCAGGTATGTCTCATATATTGCAAAATGTTCTCTATGTGAACATTTTATTTTGGGAATACCAATAGACTTGGTAAAAGAATATAAGAGCATATGTATGCATTTAAGAACAAATGTGCATCATACAGAAAATTTTTATTTATTGTTTTGGACAATGCTAATGCTACTTACAGCTGCAGAGGTTATGATGCAATTATGCAAGCAGCAGGAACTGACAGCTTAGTTTAAGATCTTTAAAATAACATGCTTATTTTTGAACAGTAATTAATTATACTTAACTAGAGTTTTAGATTAAGAATGCCTTTATAAATGTAGTTTGTGATGTGACTTGTCTCATGTCTGTTTGTTGAAAGTAGTTTGGAGATGCTTCTTTAGTTTTTTGAAGTCTCTATTTTATTGTATGTGATAAAAGCAATAATCATTTTTATTACAATCCAAGTGAGTGATATTACAGATTTTTACACCTGTTATTGTTTTTATTATTGTTATAATCTACAACCAGTTTGTGGAAGTGATGGCAGCAGACAAAACAGTGGGAATGCCCAGAATTCTTTAGTTCTGGTGGTGGAAAACAGAGTCCGTACTCATAAGCAGTACCCAGTTCAGACAGGCACATTAGAAGCTAAAAAGGGAACAGTGGCAAATTCAGCACACAAAGGGATTATCAGGGAAGTTGCCCTCATCAACAAATTTACAACTATGGCCTATCAGAAAATAAAATGAGTCAGGATGCTTAACTGCAGATTGTACTTCTTTGAATTAAAATGCTTGTATGTCTAAGGTCTGCCCAATAGTGGTAAGTCTGGATATAATTCTAAATATTTTCCCAAAGCACAAGATCTTTCCTGTTCTAGATGTGGTCAGTGGTTTCTGGAGCTCGCTCTTGCATAAGGAATCTGTAGATAAATTTGACATGACAGAAGGTGCTAAACAATGTACATGGACCCCCGCTGCTCAAGAATATTATAATATTTTAGCACTTTGCCATAGAGGCTTTAAGCAATATTAATGTGGAGGGACATGGAAGATTTGTGTTGTAATATTTAGATGAATTATTATTGTTTCTAATACCCAAAAAGAGACCTCTAGGTGACTCTCTGTATGTCCTACAGGCCTTATAATGGTAAGGGTTTAAGACAAGCCCTCCTGAAGATCAGCCAAGACAGATGAAAGTCTATTACTGGGAACTGTGACTTCACAGAGACAATCAGCAGCATCTACTAAAAGGGGAACCGTTACTTGAGACATGCTGTGACCTGTGTCTGTGAGAGGAGCAAGAAAGGCAATGGGATCAAGCCAATTCAAAAAAGTCTGAAATCTTATGAAAGGATATGAGAATCAGACAAAGAGCAGGCATACCAATGTATTAAACATGCATCATCAAATGCCAAGCTCTGAGGTTACCAGATTGTTCTATACCTTTTCCTTTATGCTAAATTTGCAGTGCAGTACTTACCTAACATTGGGGGAACAAGTTCCAATGTGTAGCTTAATACTTAACTGATCAGGATCTGGTGTCAAAAGATATGGCAGTGGCTATGAAGCTGATGGATTCTGCATCTGGTGATGGTCAGTGAACCAGTTGTTATATTGGGAGAAATAACTTTGTCCACTCCTCACACCTTGGAAGAATTGTTAAATTGTGGAAAGATCATGTTCTGATAGTCAAAGTGCTAAATGGGGGGCATGTTTGATTCCAAAGGAGAAGTCAGGAATACACTGTGTGAACAACAGAGCAAACTGTAGGTGTAGGTATCGTGGAAGAAGGGAAGAGAACATTCATAACTTGAAGTGACTCTACAGCAGGGTCAAAGGGATTAAATGAGATTTTTTGTGCAAGAAAAAGAAAGCCTTTCCTATTTGCATCAACTACATTTGACAACAGGTATTGAGCCATGCATTTGGAGATCAGCCATTGCTGTCCCAATCCCTAAGAGTAGTCACAATAACAATTTGGACAGTTTTAGACCAATTAGAGTGACTCATAGCATCAATAAAATTTGCATGGAACCTTACTGAATCTAATTAATTCTCATGTTCTACTGTATATACACATAAACCTATGTGGCTTTTACTCTGATCACTCATGTACTGCAAATATGGTCAGGTTTTCAACAATGTGATAAAGGTTATTGATTGTTGGACCTCTGAGGATGTCATAAAGATTATCCCTCACAAAACTACATCTACTTTAAATATAATTTTTGTTAGATCAGTAGCTGACTATTCAGCTGTTCCTGTGGATTTAAGATAAGAGATTCATTTTTATCCATAACCTAGACCAGTGGCTGGGGAATAGGAAATTTACACCAGGTCTGGCACCCATGTCCCTTATGGACAGAGGTAGCTTATAAATGCCTGGCCCTCAATGTCCTATTTTGATGCAAGGCATCATTATTATTTTGTTAAAACTTGGCTAGGCTTAGAAAGCCCTCCCCCAGGTCAATAGCCTAGTAACAATCTATGAATCTGTTAGACTGGTTAATATCAGTATTCCTCAAGAGTCTATGTTTAAGCCCTTATTTCCAAAATCAGATTTTGTATGTGCTGACAAATTCTCAGACAACACCAAGACTTGTACAAGTTTGAGAGGCCTAGGGGATCAACAATTTCTCCAAGGTTTTCTGGATTTAGGGAGACTTCCAAGATGGCTGCACAGAGTAACAGTTTCATTCTAGCTCTCCTAGTGTGAAATCCCTTCTGTCTTATATAGTGCATCTATCCTTACTAATCTTCAATCCTCCCTCAAGTCAAAACTCTCCTCCTGCTACTACAAAATTTCTAAATTTGCTACAGGCCACAGATCCTCTACCCACTACTGTAAATCCCTCCATCAACTGAACTGGCTTGAGCTACCCAATTACCTCATCTATACTCTGATCCAAGCACACAAACTTATTTTAGCCCCTCTCTCTGTCCCTCCCTTACCTCTACCTTCCAAATGCATCAACCAAATAGATGTCTAAGATCCAACTTTCAAAATCTTATTGAGCGACATAAACCTGTCTGTCCACCAGGCAATGATCTTCTATCCTTCTCCATAGCACGCCACTGGAACTCACTTCCACCACACATCCATACCACTAGCAAACTCTCTGCTTTCAAAATGTTACTCTACTCCTATCTAATCTCACAGTGGGAATGCTCCTGCTCCCATCCTATATAGCTTTCCCAACCACAATTACTCTCCACAAGCTAATATATCTGCTAAAGAGCCATCTACTGTCTCATAACTCCTAACAATAACTGTTGGAACAATCATATTTAAAAGAAATCTAATTTGTGTTGCTATTGCAGCCTGTTACTCTCTAACTTATTGCATTTCTATGTATATTATATTTGTCTTATTGCTATGTGTATTTTGTACTTCTCTTGAGCTTTTCTCCCTAGGACTCCATTGAAAATGGAATCCTCGTGGCCCAATGAACCATCCTGGCAAACAAACTGAAAATAAGTAAACAAATCAGAAACTTAGCACAGAATGCCAGTGGACCTAGATTTCAGGGTAAGTTTCAGTAATTGGCTAGTAAGTGCATTGCCTTGATGCCAGGAAAAAAGAAATACAGAGGACCTCAAAGAAAATCACCTACCAAAGGAGACAAAAAACACTGATTGGAAGATGTATTGTAGCTGCTCAGCAAAAAGCAGTGCAAGCTCCAGACATGACTTCCAGTAACCTAGAGAAAAGTATAAGGCAACTGCATACAGACCTGACTAAAATAAATGAAACACTGATGGAGTACATCAACTCCAACAATAAAAGGCTGGAAAAAATGGAAGAAGCTTTAAACAGATATTCAGATTAGGTGATAAAACTGCATAAGTCAGAGGTCTAAATGAAGAAAATGCTGGCAGAATATGAGACTGTACAAGAAGAGATGTTTCAAAAATATAATAGAATTAGAGGACAGAGCATGTAGGGAAAACCTGAGATTTTCTGATGTACATGAGAAGCTGGAAAAAACAGACTATTAATTTTATGAAAGCATAAATAAGCAACTGGACTGGTATTCCACAACAGGAATTGTTAACTGAAAAGGCACATTGTGTGTATGCTCCAAACCTGGCTATGAGAAATCAACCTAGAATTTTAATAGTAAAGATGCAATCATACCAGCAGAAGGAGTTGATTCTGACAAAACTGTGGCAGAAGGAAAAATACTAAAATTGGGAGACAGCAGAGTGTTTGTGAAAAATGACTACTCGTATGCCAGGCAGAAAAGGAATACATTTATCCCATTACTCAGAGAATGTTGAGAAGTAGGCATGAGATTCAAACTGCTGTACCAAGCTATCTTCAAAATATTTTCCCTGGAGGAACAAAATCATTTTTTGATGAAGTACGTGCTAAGGAAGAAGTACAACGTTTGTGCAACAAAAAGTGAGCTGTAAAACAGAAGGAGATTCTGCTTCTTGTTCTTCTGGTAATAAATACCACAGAGAGACTGTGCCAATGAACATCTTCCAGTGTTTCAACAGAAAATACTTGAAAGACAGAAAAAAGCACAAGAGTTGACTAGAAGACCCAAGAGTACACTGGAAATGAAACAGAGACAGAGTTTGGGAGAAGGAGATGAATAGGAATAGAACAAGAAAATCTGAAATATTGGACTTTCTTGGACTTTGTTAAACTTGTAGAGGACTGTAAATCATAAGCCCTACTTCATATCATTAATGTTTGGAAAATAAAATAAGTAACTTAGAAAATGACAAATGTGGGATTGCAAAGCAATAATTATATTTGTGAAATATGAAGAACAGGAAAATCTGGAAATATTAGACTTTTTTGGACTTTGTTAAAGTTGTAGGGAACTCTAAAGCATATGCCCTACTTCATGTCCTTAATGTTTAGAAAAATACTCAGGAGAGGAGAAGAGGAGAAAGAAAGTTAACTGTCAGTAAAACAAAATTATTTTTAATACTACTATTTAAATAGTGCATTATTTTCTTTGCATGTTATAAAGCAAAATTTTTTAAGTTATTTTAAGTGTAATGGGAATACTAATGTAAATAGGTGTTCCTGCATTTTTCTTTTTCTTTTAGTTTCTTTCTCCATTCTTTTGTCTTTCTCTTTGTTCAGTTTTAAGAAATGTAGGCACTGCAATATAAAAAATGTGATCTGGTTAAAAAAAGCATGACAAAAGTAAAACCAATGAGCTTCATCTCATTCTTAAATAGAGGAATGACTGGTTTAAGGCCATTAGCTTAATCTAGTAGTGTGTTTTAAGAGAAAGCAAATAAATAAAAAAGAATATTGAATATTATAAGTTTTTTTTCTAGTAAACAGTTTTGTGTCCGGTTCTCATGTCTCTAGCAGACAATCTGATAAAGAGAACTGGCTTCAAGAATTTTTTTTCTGAAAGCAGTCAAGTGTTTTCTTGGCTGAAAGCACTATAAAGATAAGACAAAACCAGACAGCACATAATAGAGCCACTGGCTATGCGAAGGTTGCCAGCCTAGCTAAATAAAATTTTGTAGATAATTCTATATAATTTGTAAATATTAATATAATCCATAGGCTTGGTTTTACAAATGTAAAGAGATCTATATGTTATGATTAAAACTATCCCCCAGATTCAGCAAGCCCTGCACAGTGTGCAAAAACAGTGCAGGAGCTCCAGGAGGCAATATGGCCACCATGCAATCCAGGAATAAGCTACAGGGACATTCACAAGCCCACCTGCACGATTTCTGCACCAACGCAGCTCCTGTATGCAAATTACCCTACTTCCAGGTGAAAACCATGCAAATGAGGTGAATTTGTGATCCAGGAAGCTGTCAGACAGCCATGCAGGACTAGTGTAGTGTGTTGAAATGTACTCGGTTAGTAACTGAGTACATTTCTGCAAACTACAAAATGGAGCCATGACAGCTCCAAATAAAGTGTGTATATTATAGGAAACCATGCCAATGGCCAAATATATGGCCATTGGCATGGAAAACAGTTTCAAAAATAAAAAAAAATGACTTTTATATTTTTTTATCTGATTTCAGCTGTTCAAGTGTAGGGCAACAGCGCGCAAATGGGATCAGGCCAAAAATATAAAAAAAGAACCTGAAATAAGCATTCTAACCAAAATCACTATTTTGCCATTATACACAATGGCAGGCAGAAGACAACATGGCCAGTGAATAGTGGTTGCTAAGGGGGGAGGCTCAGTCTGGGACCTGTAACTATGCATTAGCAGGCAATCCTATGCAAATTAGGGGAATGATACTGAATCCCAGATTTCCCCTCAATGCTAGTCAGCACCAAACAGTGTAAGTGCAGGAATAGCATGGTTCAAGCCTAAGAGTTAGTTGACATCATACGGGGGTGTGTTAGGCATATTGTAAGTGGATTGGAGCCCTGTGGCTTGGGTTTGCTCTTAGATTAGCAGAGCTAAGCAAGGGGGTGTGTCTGAGGCTACCTAGCACTCTTTACATTGCCTAAGTGGGTGCGCACACTGTGCACCAGTTTTTAAAGGGAAAAAAAGTAAACCAGGAAATAGCAGCTTTGTGTACATTTGAGCACTGTGTTTGCCTGGTGCATGACTGGGCCTAAACAGGAAGGCAATGGGAAGGGAAAACAGCAGTAGGAAGGTAATCAAAAAGAACTAGCATAGCTGGCAATTTAAATGTATCAGAATCAGCCAATTACACATGCAGCAGCTCAGCCCAGCCCAGAACACTACGCAAACACCTTTCCCTCTGTTTATTCCCACATACTCTACACCACCGGTGTATACAAGTGGGGAAATTTTAACAAACAAAAACAACAAAATGATAGGGGCTGCAGTAGCTATCATACATCAACATGTGGAAGAGGCTGGGGGTGGTGAGAGTGAAAATGCTGCTGACCAACCCCACAGTGAGGAGATGGAGAAGAGTGTACAGACCCTGGGTAACCTACCAGGGGGCTACATGAGCTGGAGATAGTGGAGCACTATATGGTGGTCAGGGACCTCCTACAGCAAATTGTTGAGCTGTGCCGGCCACACCTGACACACAGAAGTAACAGAGGGGAACCCATCACAGTGGATACTAAGGTTTGTGTAGGCCTAAGAATACTAGCCACAGGTACCTCCCAAAGGCCAACTGGGTATATCATGGGGATCTCACAGCCATCAGCATCCAGGGTACTCCACCAGTTCCTGGATGCCATGTCAGCACATGCCGATGAGCACATATATATTTCCCCAACACCCGTGAGGCGATGGCCAGCAATATGCATCTCTTCCACCAAATAACAGAATACATATAGACTACACACACATATGCATCAAAGCATCACCCAGTGAGCATCAACCACTAGGGCTTCCCCTCCATCAACAACCAGGTCATGTGCGATGCCCAGGCTCTTATAATGAATGTGTGTGCTGGCTGCCCTGGAAGCTATCACAACTCCCACATCTGGCATCTGGAGCAGCTATACCAGAGATTTGCCAGTGGGGACATCCCTAACAGTCACCTAGTGAGGGATGCTGGCTATGCACTGGAGCCATGGCTGATGACACCCATCAGAAATACACACATGCCTGAACAAGAACTCTATAATGAGGCACACGCACAGACCAGAATTATAACAGAGCATGTGTTTGGGATGCTCAAGTCACGGTTCCGGTGTCACACGTCTGGTGGTACCTTGCAGTATTCACCAGCTACATGTACTCAAATTGTCATTGCATGTGCCATGCTACACAATATGATCCTGCAGAAACAGCTACAACAGGAACAGCATGGGGCAGGGTCACACAGCCCCCACCATTGCTAAGGCCTGCACAGGCACAGAGTGACTGGGAGGAGGAACAATCTGAGCCTGCCCCAGTAGGCAGAAAGAGGTGTTCCCAGTATGCCCTGGCCTTGGCAAAGAGGCAATGCATAGCACATACACTGACACAGTAGGGACCCAGGGAAAGACACCTCTCTCTGACTCTCACATACAGTAAAAGGGATGCAAAACATGACACTACCTGTGCTCAACCATGTATAGGGAGTGTACTATGTGCATTAAACATAGGCAGCCCTCCAGCACCATCCTCAATACTGGCACAGCCACAAGGTAAGTCACTCTTCCTATCAACTGCCGAATGGAGTAGTATGTGTTGTTACTTGTATCTATGGTATGGATGTGAGCATGCAAGGGAATCGGGTGGCTGAATGGGATGCCAGTAGATAGCAGATGCCTATAGTGGCAGCATAAGATCTGTAACAAATACTGGTGTCACCATAGTAGCCAGTGCTACACATGGTGACAAAACCCACTGCAGGAAATGTGCTAGGCCACATGTGTGTCCATATGACACACACACATGCCAGTCAGGCAGGCTCACATACCCAACAAAAGACTCAGCCAGCAGGACAGGTGTAGACAAACACAAACAAAGCCTGTGCTAAGGCCTCTGAATGATGGCTATGGGTAACCCCCCCCCCCACCAGGCCTACACAGGCAGACTACAACAGGTCAGGCAGGGGGGATGTTAGTTTTGAAGGGTAAGAAGTCAGAAACTGATATGTAGATCAATCAAACCTAAGACCTGTAGTACACTGATAAGCCTCTAGTCAGCATGATAGTCTAGAATACAAAATGAAATGGAGTACTTGACATACCAGTACAGTCATAGCAAATGTGTACAAGTGTCAGGTGTGCCCCCAATCCTATGTAAAAATGTAGTAACAGTCGTGTGCCCCCCAATCTGATGTAGACACATAGTAACAGTCAGGTGTGCCCCCCAATCCTATGTAGAAATGTAGTAACAGTCAGGTGTGCCCCCCCATTCCTATGTAGACACGTAGTAACACACAAGTGTGCCCCCCAGTCCTATGTAGAAATGTAGTAACAGTCTTGTGTGCCTCCCCAATCCAATGTAGAGACATAGTAACATTCAGGTGTGCCCCCCCAATCCTATGTAGAAATGTAGTAACAGTCTGGTGTGCCCTCCAATCTGATATAGACACATAGTAACAGTCTGGTGTTCCCCACCAATCCAATGTAGACATGTAGTTACAGTCAGGTGTGCCCCCCCCCAATCCTATGTAGAAATGTAGTAACAGTCAGGTGTGCTCCCCCATTCCTATGTAGACATGTAGCAACAGTCTGGTGTGCCCCCCAATCCTATGTAGAAATCTAGTAACATATATGTGTAGGTATAATACCAGTGGAGCACAAATTACCTGAGGTGGCCAAGGTAGCAGGATAGATTGTAGCATTTGTACAATATGCAGGTATGCGTGTGTTAGGTTGGTGTGTGTTTTATATTGTGTGAGAGTGGTCAGTATGTATGCATGGTGAGGTTTGTCCTGGTGGCCATTGCCCAGTACTGCCAATGACAGGGCCAAGTTCTCACAACTGCAGTGCCAAACATAATGCTCCCCAGGATAACAAATTATAGCAGTAAGCCATTGTAAATGTCTGGAAGCAATATGTGTCACCATCTATAAGATGGACATGGCATGACTGTTGGGCCAGATATACAAGCAGTACACAGGGGGAAGTACCCGAGACAGACAGTTTATAATGTGTAACCATTAAATAGACACACCCCTAAAATTGTACATGCAGGTTTTCAGCACATTATCTGGGCTTGTAGTAGGGAATACCGATGTCATCTAGCCAAACACTCACAGACCACAAAGGTCATAAGAATGATGTATTGAGAAACAGCTGATGTCCCTGCACAAGCCAGCATAAGTGGAATGCCCCATACATATCTGTGAGTCAGATGGAAGTAGTGTCCATAGCACACATGCGCTCAGCTCACCCAAACACCACCCACAAGTACCTCTCCGGTCTTATCCATGCTGTTGGAATGGGTACAATATGACCCCAACCTATGTATGGCAATAGCAAAAGAATGCAGCATGCAGTGCAGGTATCCCATGCAGGTGCGCCCCTAGCTGTAAGCAGCACCCTGCCGGTATCCACAACACTGGATCAATACTGACAGAAACTATTGCCATGAACACCTAGCACACCTACCATGTCACCCCAGGAGAATATACTGCATTGCAGTCTGGGACTGTATGACTGACAGAATGCAACGGCCTGCTACAGCTGGCCTGCATCACTACCAAATGGCCTACAGTCCTCTACCAAAGGCCTGTGTCTCATCCATACTGTCAATGTATGTTATGTCATGGACTCCAAAATAACAACATAAGACAGTCCACAGAACCCATATGCAAAGCCATGTGGACAAACCACAGTAACATGTCCACCATGTCCTACTGAATGAACTGTGGACCAACACCAATATACTGCTGTGATGAGGTGATAACTATAGGGAAAGTATCAGAGAATGTTTGCATAATGTATGGAAGAGGATAGAAGAATAAAGGGGGGGTGGGAGCATGAGCAACATGGAGTGTGCGAAATCTGAAAGACAGCTGTGTGCGCATAATATCCCTGGCTGCAAACACAAGAATGGGTGGCTACAAACCTGCTCGTAAACCACAACAGGGGTAATGTCCTAACTTATGACCCCTGCCTCTGGTTAATCTGTGTGAATCTGTACAGCTGTGAGGTTTTGCCACAGCAAGATAAGGCCATACTGTCACATTGATGGATGTACAAGTATGGGATCCTCTGCCACCACTGTACCAAGGTGCTGAACCGGTTACACAGATCCAGCAGCAAATGTCTGCAGCTCCCCCCTCCAGAATGGCATTAGTTTGCAAGAATATGTAGGCATTTGACCACAATACTGGACACAGCTGCATTCACCCTGTGTTCCCCAGATCACTGCGAGCAAATATCTCTACCTGACAGTACTTGATGACATAAAGCATCACATTGTATAACAGTACACATATAAATATCTCTGCTAACACCAGGACCATGTAGCAGAAGCAGCACAGACACAATTACCTACAGTAACCCACTATCCCTTGCCCACTTTGACCCCATATTGTCAACTGATCTACAGATATCCTGCAGAAACAGTTTGCTAGCTGTAGGTGTGGAACACAAAAGTCTGCACTGGAGTACAATCTACCTGGAATGGATTCACACATTCAATACAGAAGGTCATACTGGGCATGCTCCCACACTTATAGAAATGAAGCCCATGTTTGGCAACAACAGTAGACCATACATATCTGACAGTTGCAGATGTTAGTGAGTACACTCCTCAGTATGCACCAGTCATGTTCTGCACACACATTGACTAGGAATACACACAAATATCAAAGAACACACTGTAATATGCCAAAAGTACACATACATAGATGTGTGGAAGAGAGTGACAGTGACAAAAAGCCTTCCATCATGAGGCCTGTCCCACCTAGCACACAGACAAATGGCTACAACCACATGTGTAAATGTCACTCACTGTAGACATTTGTCTCTGGAATCCCTCAGTATTATAGACTCTGTGGTGCTAGTGCTAACTGTGCAACATGACTGTACAAGGCAGTAGTCATCCAGCAGTTGTATACATGTACCTGTAGAATATAAACCTGTGTGTGCCTGAGTGTGGTGTGTCCACCTCTAGATGAATGGGTTATGGCCCATGCACACACACTGCCCTCCCCATTGCCCTACTATGGCAAGCCTGCTGATGTCAGTCACTTTGAAATACACCTTTGGGGAAGAATAGCTCAGTACTTTATGTGGCACATCATATAACTGTGTAATGGTGTAGTGTGATAAACTAGCTAGGTAAAAATTTTAATCCCAGACAAGGCAAGTGTTTGTGCAGGTATCAATGCTTTTTAGGCTAGTCACACTCACTACAATTCAAAAGCCCTGTTTTGGCATGCCTGCTAATGTCATTCACTTTGAAATACATCTTTGGAGAAAGAGTAACCCAGTAGTTTCTGTGGTGTGTTCTCTAACTGCGTAATGCTGTAGTGTGATGAATTAGTTAGGTTGGAGTTCTATTCCCAGATATGGCAAGTGTGTGTGTGTTAGTTTGTCTGTGTAAGGAGCAGTGCTTTTGAGGACATTCACAGTCACTACAAGCTCCAATGCCCTACTTTGGCAAGCCTGCTGATGTCATTCACTTTGAAATACACCTTTGGGGAAGGAGTAACCCAGTAATCTCTGTGGTGCTTCCTATAACTGCATAATGTTGTAGCGTGATGAACGAGTTAGGCAGGAGTTCTATTCCCAGACATGGCAAGTGTGTCAGTTTGTCTGTGTAGGGAGCAATGCTTTTGAGGCCTTTCACAGTCACTACAACCTCCAGTGCCCCACTTTAGCAAGCCTGCTGATGTCATTCACATTGAAATACACCTTTGGGGAAAAAGTAGCCCAGTAATCTCTGTGGCATGTCCTATACCTGTGTAATACTGTGGTATGATAAGCTAGTCACATAGGAGTTCTAATCCCAAATATGACAACTGTGTGTGTGTTTTTGTCTGTGTAGGAATCAATGCCTTTTTAAGCTAGTCACACTCACTACAATTGCAAATGCCCTACTTTAGCATCCCTCCTGATGTCATTCACCTTGAAATACACCTTTGGGGAAGGAGTAGTCCAGTAATCTCCATGGTGCATCCTATAATAGTGTAATGCTGTAGTGTGATGTAGGAGTTCTTTTCCCAGATATGGAAAGTGTGGATGTTTGTGTGTGTGTTTGTCTGTGTAAGGAGCAATGCTTTTGAGGCCATTCACAGTCAATACAACCTCAATTGCCCTTCTTTGGCAAGCCTGCTGCAGTCATTCACTTTGAAATACACTTTTGGGGAAGAAGTAGTCCAGTAATTTCTGTGGTGCATTCTATAACAGCGTAATGCTGTAGTGTGGTGTAGGAGTTCTATTCCCAGACATGACAAGTGTGGATGTTTGTCTGTATAGGGAGCAATGCTTTTGAGGCCATTCACAGTCAATACAACCTCCATTGCCCTTTTTTGGCAAGCCTGCTGATGTCATTCCCTTTGAAATACACCTTTGGGGAAAGAGTAGCCCAGTCATCTCTGCGGTGCATCCTATAACAGCGTAATGCTGTAGTGTGATATATAAGTTCAGTAGGAGTTCTATTCCCTGACATAGCAAGTGTGCATGTTTGTTTGTCTGTGTAGGGAGCAATGCTTTTGAGGCCATTCACAGTCAATACAACCTCCATTGCCCTTCTTTGCCAAGCCTGCTGATGTCATTCCCTTTGAAATACACCTTTGGTAGAGAAATAGTCCAATAATCTCTGTGGTGCATCCTATAACAGCATAATGCTGTAGTGTGATATACTAGTTTGGTAGAAGTTTGCTTCCCAGATATGGTAAGTGTGGATGTTTGTCAGTGGAGGGAGCAATACTTTTGAGGCCATTCACAGTCAATACAACCTCCATTTCCCTTCTTTGGCAAGCCTGCTGATGTCATTCCCTTTGAAATACACCTTTGGGGAAAAAGTAGCCCAGTGATCTCTGTGGTGTGTCCTATAACAGCGTAATGCTGCAGCATGATATAGTAGTTTGGTAGGAGTTCCAATCCCAGACTATGGCAACTTTAAGACTTGGTGTGTGTCTGTCATTTGTATCCTGTGAGTGTGTAACTAGTGGTGGAGTGGGTTTTGCAAATCTCTTATATGGTGGGCCTATTATATGTCACAATGTCCACCTTACAAGGATAACAGATGTCAAACAGCAGAGAGGCTGATGTTGCCAATCCATACCCTCACATGTGACATTAAGGCCTGGCGAACAAATTAGGCAACCCTTGTATTACCCAGAGAACACTCTCAACCCATGTCTCATACACAAACACACTCACCTACTCAACAACCGCTTTGTTGGTAGGACCCTGAATATTGCTCACAGATAGTAACCATGGTGTGATTGCAGTGAACTACAGAGGGCATGGCACCCTGTCCCATCACTACAATAGGCATATAATTGCAGACAGTGCGCCTTCACTATATTTCCCACTGGAAGCCTACAACAACTGTAGCGCCATCAAATGTGACCCACAAAGGACATACCATGCCTTAAACACATGCCCTGTATGGACAGATGCCACTGACACCAGGGAATACCTGTATCATGCTATCAATGTAGGTGCAGGGTCAACCTGGTGTCCATTACCAGTTCCCACCACATGAGGCCAGGACTGGCACATCTGATAACAATCTGTGTACACATGGGCCAGACATGCCAGGTACAGTTCCACATGTCACTGAACATGCATGTGGGATGTGTGCACATCCCAGACACTGTCCATGTCATGGACTATAGAACACATACATGGCAAGCATTGCACAGCACTGGCCACACACAACAGTAACCCAGATGACTGGATGGTGAATACAATGCCCATCTGTGTGGGCCAATCCAGACACTACACCCCTGTGCCACACTGCAGACCATTGTCATGTGGCCTGATGCCAAGGTATACCCTTCACCTAGCCTTGTACAGCCTTCTGACACAGTCAACCACTACACACCTGTGAAGCAATGCACCCATGCATGTCAGTACTGGCACCCTGTGTCTGTGTGTGTGGAGTATAATGCTTTTGACCCCATTCACACTTACTACAACTCCCATTGGCCTACTGAAGCATGCCATCTGATATCAGACAACTTCACATACCCTATGCCCATATATCATCTGGATAGCCCCTGTAGTGTATGTGATACCTGCATATTACTGCATCGTGGCAAACTAGCTAGTTAGGAAGTCAATTCCTGACCCTATCAACT
>NC_056728.1:99081356-99131356 GCF_019279795.1 Protopterus annectens | reverse complement strand
GTATATATGGGTTCCCTATTTAATTTTGAAATATTGAAATCACGAATTTCAGTATTTCGAAATTATAGTAGCAAAGTCTCGAAATCCTGGAACACCAGAAGCGCGAAATTCAAAATCCTGAAGTACGGAGATTTTGAATTAGCACTTCTGGTCTTATGGTGTATGAATGGTAAGATGTGAGTTTGGGTATGTATGCATGTGTATGTGTGTTGGTTAGGGGCTTTAGTGTATGTCAGTGTGTATTTTGACTGTGATGTGTTTGTGCGAGGGTGTGTACAATGTGTGGGAGTGAGTTACCTGTGTGTGTCTGTGCGATCTTGGAGTTAGTATATATAAGTGGGGGGGCACAGCCCCCCACATGGGGGGTGCAGGGGGGGCTTGACCCCCTGCTTATCTGTAGTATAAGATATTATGTTTGAGTTTGGGAGAAGTTGTGTGTATGTGTTTGTGTGTTCTGTATCTGTAGTGTACCGTCGGGATTTTGAATTTCACGGTTTTAGGGTTTCAGTGTTTTGTGTGTTCAGCTATGTAACTTCTAAATACTGAAATTCGGGATTTCAGTATTTCGAAATTACATAGTGAATCTGTATATTTAGATATAACAACATATGTGATGCAACAGTAATATCACTAACAAGTTCTACACAATTGTGGAAGTCAAAGCAATTGAGCAATACTATTCAATATGTGTACTGACAGATATATTGGAAAAACAACAACTGTTTTTACAGCTGTCATGGTGTAGTGGTTAACTGTTGTGACTGTAGTGTACGGGGTCCTGAGTTCAAGACCTGCAAGGACTGTTTATTTTGTTGCTGGGCAGAACAAGGGTTGTTGGATACAGAGTGGTTAAGGCAGTTTTGAGCAACTTTAAGCATGTTTGGATGGGTTTGCATGAAGCTAAGTGGTGCTTACGTACGGTGAAACGTATGGGTGCTTATACCATGTAGGCTTTGCTTACCAGTGCACAAATGTGCTCAGCTGTTATATTGCAGCAATGCTGACAACTGTGAAGCATGGCTCAGCCCTTTTAACCAGTGCTCACATCCCAGTCTGATAACAGCAGGATAATGACATCTGTAATAAGTGTATGTAATGCCATGTACAAAACATGTGTCTATGTGCCATAATTACAGTAGCAAGGAGTGTGAGTGTCATGTCTGGAACACTGAAGTATATAAGACTTGTACATCACTCTTATCCATGTGAATGTGTTACATACAACAGTAGTAACCAAGGTTAATTGCCGTTGCACTAGCATGTAGTGTATCATGATGTTACTACTGTTGACAGTGCTTTCCCAGGCAAGAGTAGATTGCTAAATATAGCAGTGACAACAAGCACCCCTGCAGGCATAGCTAGACCCTGAGGCCTCACTGTCGTGTTCCTGGTGTGTGAGCTGTGTCACAGAATATATCCCCTACTGGATAATGATCTGACATGTGGAAAGTAACTGTAGACTACTGTCTGCACAGCACATGTCAGTGAGGGCTTCCAACATATAGTAATGGCATACATATTGGTGTCAGACGTCTATCTGTCAACACATTCATCCTACTGCATAGCTACTTGCCAAGATGATGTCTGTCAGTCCCTGTACAGATGTGCAGGTGGCAGGTATCCAGCTTGGATACGTACAGGCAACCTATGATTGACTGACACTGACATGTCTGCCCAGATGTGTTATAACTGGTACATATAGGAGACAACACCCTGTATGCACCACATGCAAGGATATTTCCACTACACTACCACAGTCAACAGAACATGCTTGGGAACAGGTCTCCATCACAGACACTAACCATGTGCTGTAATACATGTTGCATACATGTCAACTGGATCACCTCATTGGTCATTTGCAGGAGGCACCCTGAGGATTGGCTGATGCATGTCACTCTCACCCTGAGGGTCACCGCAGTGGTGTCTGTTGATTGATTGCCTGCTGGCACATGGCAGGTGGCATGATATCACTGTACACACATGCCCTACACTTTCCATCTCTCCATGGACAATAGCCAGATATACACCTATGACCACCTGCAGTGATGCACCCCAGTACTGACAAATGTGTACATGTGCATTACTGATGATAGCAGAGACTGTGTGTTAGTACACCTGTAGTTAGGAATACCATGTGGGCCTTCACACCCACTGCAACACCCATTGCCATAGTAAGATGTGGCTGCTGCTGTACCGGAAATTACATGTACCCTGTTATGCTCCCCTCCATAACAGCTACATGAGCCCTGCAGTACCAGTACAACAGTGTTGCACAAATGGGTCAATAGGCATGGGATACCTTTTGAGTTCTGGCAAGTGTGTGTATGTGTGCATGTCTGCATATCTGTAGGGTACAGCATTACGAGGCCACATACACCTATTACAATATGCATTACCACACAGTAGTACAGATAGTGTTGTTGGTGCCCATAGGTGAGGCATGACAATGCATCACCCTGCTATGCCAGTGGCATGTGCATTAGATGCATATCCCTGTAGTACCACTGTTGGGATGGACAATGGGTTGTATTGCAGTCATGGGCAATGTGTGATGGTGAGTATGTCAGAGTGTCATCATGGGTTCCAGTGTGTACAATATCAACTGTGGGGTGTGAGTGCTGTGAACACTGTCATTACACCATGGTACACCAGGTGCATGTCTCATGTACCACTGTATGTTGACCACTGTCACCATCAACCATAAACGTAACTGATACCGCAATCCAGCCCAGTTATGCATGTGCTGTGTGCAGCCTACCTGTAACACATGGGACACACTGACAAGTTAGTTAACACCAATAGGCCAGGTCTGTCAGATGTGTGTATGCCTATGTGTCTGTTAATGTGTATATGATGGTATGTCACACCATGTATTGTCCATATACAACCATTACATCCCCCAATAACATACTGTACATGTCTGGGGATGTTCTGCATGTAACCTGGAACACACCTCACCCCAAACACTGTGTGGTGTGTACAATGAAAGCCACACACTTCAGTAGCACTACATACCTAGGTAGGGTCTACTCCTAGTGTTGCCAAGTAAGAGTGTGCATGTATGTGGATGGCTCTACATCAGGTTGCTGATTATACATGTCCCAGCAGGTCACCTGTCTATGTGACACAGGTAGTAACTGTTATACAAACCTATGACATGTGTTCAACTGTACCCAGGATATGTCACAGCCATAGTGTCACCACAGTACCATCCCTTTGTGGAATATGACTGCAGGCCATCCTCCTACTGACACATAGACACCTATAACACAAATAGATAACATTATGTAGACCACAATCACTCAGTGTTACTAACAGCTATAATGCATCATGGCTGGACAGCTACACTACCTGGCATGTAAGCATTAAACATTACTGCTGACAATATGTTACACAGCAGTACATAGGTACACTGCAGTATGGTCATCGTGTGCATCAGGACCATATTAGCCTGTCTCTGCATTGATGTTATGGATGACAGGGATGTGGCACAGGTATCATCATATGCACAGGGTGTGTTGTTGGTTTGCCAGAGACCGAGAGTGGGCTGTGCTTGACAGGGGTTCCATGGGCATGTCCAGGTACAGGCCTTGATGTGCTACTCTCCCCTGATGATGGCAGATGTCCACTGGAACCAGCTCCCTCCTGGGATTGGCCAGGGCCACATGCACGTGGCCTGCTGTGGTGTGGCGTGGACAGCACCCCCTCTGCAGTGCTGGAGCTGGTACTGCCACTATGGGAGGGCCTTGGTGTCCTAACACGTCCACATTGACCGCCAGCTGTTGGTGTTTCTGGCCTACATCCACATGGCCATCACTCTACTCTCACCACATATTCAAGCACGGACAAACCACGGTCAATGAGGCCTACCATCTCACCCAACCATCTATCCATGACCTCGGTATAATCACGGAGGAAACCAGAAAGTTCATTGATGTTGTCACTTACAGATGAGAGAGCAACCCTCTGCAGCCTCAGGCCCTGTCTGGTGTACAGTTCCATACATGCCTGCATCCCCATGACAGTCTGAAACATGCACCTGGTGGTACCAGTTGTGGCACTTCTGCCATGGGCATGATAACCAGCGGCCCTACCATGAGCACCCCAGTATATTTGCCTATGTAGTGCTCTGCCGGATATCTGGCTATGCCTGCTATGACCAGACACAGTAGGCATATATATCACACTCTCCTGTGCACTGCCACCAACCGCCAACTGTCCCTCTGCTATGGCCACTGGTGATGGGGTATGTATAGGTACTGCAACTGTGTGCAGGGTTGGGGTGGCTAAGAGGGGGATGTCAAACAATGGCACAGTTTCAGCCTCTGACAACCCCACCTGTGCCTCAACAGTACAATCATCATCTTCAGTGTCTGTATGGACACCAACATCAGATTTCATGCAGAAGGGATCCTGACCCACCTTGCCACAGGTGGGGGAGAACAAGAAACACATTTTCAGACCTGTACAGCATTGCATAACAGTACACACATACACACGCGCACACACACGCACACACACGCACACACACACACACACACACACACACACACACTGAAATTCCACCATAATACCTACCTGTCCCTGAGTTTACAGACAGTCCCATGTTTATTCACACAAGTTCCCCATCCTGCATCACACTTGGTAACATACACTCATTAATACCACTCATTAACGTATCATTCCTCTAAATGCCTAGACGAGTGATCACAACACAAGACCTGTTACTCCATTACCTCCTTGACTTGAGTGGAGTAGGCTTTACATGGCCTCACTGCTGTCATCCAGTTTCACCCTGGGTATGTCCAGACATTGTGAGCATGGCCCCCATATGTTAGGGGCTACTTCATTCACTCCATAATGTCATGCACTGGAGTGTCATATGTAACTATTGCTCAGTACATGCCAGATCTGCTGCTCAATCAACTTATCATGTGGACAACAGCAATATATGGATACACTCCCTGGTGTTTTCTAGTAATTCCCCAATGCATCTGTAGTGCTGCATATGTGGGTAGTCATTCACCTTTCTGCTGATTACAATATTAAGGGTATACCTGGTGTCTATTTTCCCTCCCAATGCATGTTCCATGATACAGACCTTATTATACGATCAGCTGCCCTGTGATTACATATCAGACAAGTATTCCTGGTGTCTCACGTGTCAGTCCATGTCCATGTACCGCATGATTCCAAAGGAAAGTACTGCTGTATAAACAACCCCACAATCACACATGCATACATGGACACCCACACAAACACACACACATGTACACACACATCCTAAATGCATCAACCCCCCTCTACTCCACCAGATTGCACTTACAGACAAAATAACCCCCCCCCACACACACACACACACACACCTACAGGTGAGGTTGCACAAAGATAGTACACTTAGTCCTGCAGCTATAGTCAATCCATGCTAGCAACAGTATACATGTGTGTGATGCATGGACTGTTAGTAGGTGATGCCCCTTCCCCTGGAAAACACTGCACCCATATACACAGTATAGCTGTGCACCTGTTCTGCACCCTGCCATGTACTGTGCACCAAACCTCACAGGTGTATAAACCATTGCTGAATGTGTATTACTGTTCAGTTATGTCTGCTCTAATCCTCACAGCCCCTATGTGTTTGATCAACATATACCTGGGATAATATGGGGTCAGATGTCATTTGTAAATGACTGATATCTGGTTTACAGATCTCAACATCAGCAGTGCATGTATGACCAATATGATACTATTACAATGACAACCGTCAAACCATACTGTGGCTATGGGGAGTGTACACACCCTTATTGATATGATGCACTCTTCCTTGATATGCCATTGGACCACATCACTACATATATTAACATTACATGAGCCTGATATGTGACATATGTCCTCTACATTCACATGCACTGTCTAACAAATGTGTTAGGTGTGCAGATGCTGGCCACGATGCATACACTCTGTGGGTGCATATGTGTGCATGCCCTTATCATGACAGTTTGTTGCACCTATTGTTATGTGTACTACAGCAGTCACTATTCCTGGCAGGGGTATACTAGCATGGGCCATCTGCATTTGCCAGTATATGGTCAGTCTGCCCTACACATGTCCCCCAACTCTGCATCATTGCAAGGTCTACTCATGTGTACATCCCTTGGAGTTCACACACTGCCATCACTATTACTGTGGAGTTAGGGTTACATCTGCCACAGTTTCTGAACCTGACTGTGTGCAGATACAGCCATTCTTAGCATCCTTAGGATCCCTGCTGCAATGCACTGGCGTGTCATGATGACACATCCTCCCCACTTTCAGCTATTTTGCAGATGCTTGACAACTATGGCCTACACATGTGTGTCAGTTTGCAGTGTCCCAAACACTGAACACCACGTGTAACAGCTAGTCCCAGCTAATGACTGGCAAACATACAGATATACACTGGCACCGGAACAGTACAGATGGGGATGGTGAGCCTGAGGTGGAGTGAGGCATTGGTTTTGCAGCATCTGTATCTTACAAAATACTGTCTGTTGGTTTCCAAGGTGGTCATGGTACACCAGTACACATTGCAATGCATGACTGTTGCAGACCTCTTCTGTTATGCATACACTACCTGTAGAGAGGCCTGGCTGATGTTTCCTGTGGTACAACTGTCACATCTGTTTACCTTAACCCATAGGCCATGTGCTTGCAGAGTCCAGGCAATTGCTGATACGGGTACCGCACAGCCAGTACTTGCTGGACAATCCTGCTACCCCCCCCCTCAGTGTTGTGGCATGTTAGTGGGCAACTCGCATGACCAGTTTGCTACATGTGACAGCATTTGTCTTGGGTGGACATCGGTTTATGTCCTACATCATTCTTGTCCTATACATCCTTGCCACATACATGACTGTTTGCACTGTTTTCCATGGCATATGCAATGGTGAGGTATGGCTACATGTGTAGCTCATGGGTGCTACATGTTGGGTATGGGGCACACGTCATGTCATGTAAGATGTGTGCAAGCCACGCCTGCCTCTGTTGCAGGTAAGTGTGCACATTTGATGGCAAACGTCTTGGACAGCTGACCACTACGTGGTGTGACATTGGGGACGTGTACTTGCTGAACGTTGCATTTCCATGACAAATGCATGCATGCAGTACTTCAACAGCTGCCTCCACTATAATTTATCTAGAGTGTGTGCACACATATACTTCCAATGTTTGTGAAGGTATGTATTGCCCATATTTGCTGCCCTAACCTCCGGTTCTGTATTACACACTCAGTGCTCATGTTGGAACCATATTGCAGGTGTTAAGGGTTGTGAACCACAGTATTATGATATGCCATAGTGTAGATCTGTAACAGTTGTCATTGTAATACTGGTATATACACTGTTGTAGCACTGTATAAGGGTGATGTTTCACACATGTCCCTACTGTAGGCCATGTGTTCCACCACTATGTTCATCCCTGTGGACACATTTCACAATGACAGGGTGTTAGTTATCTTGCAGGTGTCTGACATACCCTTCAGATACCCCATCATGGTCACCACTGTGATGCAGTACAGTTAACAGCAACAATACGTGAACATGTATGGCATGCATTATGGGTAGGTGTGTTAGATGTGTGCATGGAATATACCATAGCCATTACATGCCCGGTGTATTGGCAAGCATGAACATAAACCATACTCACCAGCTAGAGGCTGCTGCCTTGGTGGTATACCAGAGGGACCTACATAAGAGTGAGAGAGATGTGATGCCAGTGGCCACAACTGTGGCATAGCTACAGGGTAGGTGCAACATTAGAGTACATCAACAGTACAAGCCCACAATACTACAGCTTATGCACATCAATTTATTACTACTATGCAGCAACAGACTATATATATATATATATATATATATATATATATATAAATAACATCTCACATATGCATGATCTACCTGTATAGATGTGGATGCATACACAACAGTGGTCTACTGATGTGCCCTGTGGCCTTACCTGCATGCTCCTCAGCTGGTGTGGATAGCACCCACCTCCACAATGGTCTCTGCCAGTTGTTGCGTGTGAGGGCAGACAGGTGCCACGAGGCTGGCGAGGAGCTCCTCAACACGTGTCGGTGGATGGATGGCATGATCCCCCCCCCCCTGTTATGAGGTGACTCCCCCCGGACTGCAGCAGTATGCCGATGGGCATTGCGAATCAGGTCACTACAATGATGCTGGACCTGCTCATAACTGCAGTTATGCAGGACGACATCATTGACCCTGTAGACTAGATCATTCCACAATGCAGTCTGCTCCTGCTGCTCATGGACTGTCCTGCTGAAGGGAACCTGATAGTGCTGTATCAGGTGGTTTAAAATTACCTCTTTTTCTGTTGCTGAATACACTGGTAAACGGCCGTGGGACATCTTGCCTGAAAGACATAAAGATGGAAACAGGTCTGAGCAACTCATACAGCAAGGTTACCATAGTGCTTAATACACATCTCTGTCTCTCCCCACCATATCAGTGACAACAAACTGTTCACTCAACTCAATAGGTATGGCTACAGCTTTCCTACCATTGAGACATATATTGTATTGTACCACGCTTTGTGCTATGTGTTTGTAGCCATGTTCCCTGTGGGGACATTATCATTGCTGGCCTGTTATGGACTATTTCATCTGCATGCCATTGTCAGGGCTACTATGGTTCCATATATGCATGTGGTATGCTTGCTATGTGATTGCTGCACATCTGTCATTCTGTGTTATTGGGGATATCTATGCATGCTGTTGGGCATGTTCCGGGATTGTGTGGACTATTACTACCCACATATGTTCTATAACAGTGACACAATATCATGTTTAGGGAATAGTTTCCAGCAGAACTACCTCTCCCACTTCATCTGGCCATGTTACCAGGCCACATCACATGTGGGACCCACCCTGGGGCCTCCTCATCTACTAGTCCAGCACTACCTTCAGGTGGAACCACCTCAGAGGATGGTGTTCCCCCCCAGGGGCACACTCAGACATGATCCTGTCACCCGAGGTTCCACAGGGGGCCCCACAGAAACTTGTGGGATGTGCTACAGCACCTTGAGGCCCCCAGTACACAATAACAGGGTCCACATGCTCCTCCTGCTCAACCTCCAGGCCAGGCACCTTCAGGGCTGTGAAACTGTTGTTGTGACTAGCAATGGGTGGGGGACTTGTTCCCATTGTTTACATATGAGGACTCATGGAGTTTATACATCACAGACCACACACACCATCCAGGGAGTTTAAACACCACGTGTCATATACCACCCCTGTAAGCTGTCCTCTAGAGCTACCAACCCGAACCACCTCCACAAATATACCTGCTATCCTTCCCCATATTCACATACCCTACTTTACAGACAAGGGCAATGTGGTCCCAATAAGGGGTTCACATGTGACATAACCGTCCATGTTGCACACACTTACAGCTGTATATATATATATATATATATATATATATATATATATATATATGTGTGTGTGTGTGTGTGTGTGTGTGTGTGTGTGTGTGTGTGTGTGTGTGTTGCTATGTGTGATGTTCCCTCACACATAGCATGCAGCACTGTGGTGGTAATATAGGGGCCATGTATTCTTTCACAAGGAGTCCTGCCACGACTCTGGACTCCTGGATGGCTCAGTGCTGCACCCGAAAGTGCACACCTTCTCCCATTCCAGACATAGTGCCTACAGGGGGATGCTACAACCAGTTATGAGATGTATTCCCACCTGTTGGGTTTAAATAGGGCTGGTTTCCCACACTTTGCTATGATTGGATGGCTTTGAAAATGCTAAGCTTTGGGCAAACCTGCCTACCTAATGTTGGCATTGCTTAAAGGGGCATACCTATGGGCAGTCTGAGTTAGCTGGCCTACACATTGCTTACACCTACTAAGCTGGGCTGTGCAATGCTTAGCATTGCTTAATATTTAATTTGCATTATATTTGCATGTTGGCATTGATTTATTATTTATTACATGTTATATGTCTGTTTGGTATCCATGATTCATGTGTACATACACTGTATGGAGTTCCTGTGTTTATTAGGGGATTTCAACACTTTATTACAATGACACCTCACATCTGGGCTTAATGCAATACTCCAGTTCACACATTTATGTTCTGTAGTAGGTTATACAATATAAAACTGTATATAGATTCCTTTCACATGTTCATTTGTATTTCCTATAGTGAGGATCTGTTTAGTGATACCTCAATTGTATGCACTGCTGTGATGGCTTAGTGAGTAACTACTGTGTCTATAGTGTACAGGGTCCTGGCTTCAAGACCTGCAAAGGCTGTTTATTTTGTTTCTGGCCAGAAGAGTGGCTTAATGCATACAGAGTGATTAAGGAACTTTTAAACAATTGTAAGCGGGTTTGCACGGGTTTGTGTGAAGGGAAGCAATGCTAACCTCCAGTTAAATATGCTTGCAGAGAGCTAGCTTCAATATTGCTTAACATGTGTGCGCATTGCTTACCCCCAAGAAAACGGGCTTAAACTCACTTACTACTGCTTAAATATGCTTACTCCCACTTACTACTGCTTAATTATGCTTACTTTTGCTTACTACTGTATACTCCCACTTACCACCGCACTAATTTAGACAGTAATGTCTAATGGTTCATAGGAAGGTGGTAATTTGGACACTGTATGGATTTATCATTCATTACACATTTTACCTTCCATTTGTACATGTGTACATATACTGTATGGGGCACTTGTGATTATCTGTGGACTTTACAACATTATGACAATGACACCTAACATCTGCATTTAATTCAGTACTCCAGTTCAGAAATATATGTTATTTAGTAGGTTATGCAGCAAAAAATTGGTCATAAAGTGATTTGACATGGAAATTAGATTGTACTGGAGTGGGACTTGAACCAGGAATGACTGCTCATAAGGTGAATGCTCTGCCCACTACACTATTGCTGTATTGTGTCATTTGTGTATATCTTGCTTTTTATCCTCTGGTGCCATTTAACTGCATTAACTGTAGCTAAGTGATGGGCAAACCCATGCACCTACGGTTAAATTCAATCTGTTTTATAAAAAAAAAAAAAAACTTCTTTATATTTAATGTTTTAACTATTTCTCTTGTAAACTTGGGAGGATGTTGCTGGTGGTATGCAAACAGCTATGAGCGGTCTCGCTCATTTTTATTCATACACTGCTGTTCTTCATTTCAGGGGCATGTATATTCTGAGAGCTCTGCTCACAGACACGCCCCTTGCACTCGTACATGCTCCCTGTCCATTTAGGAGCTCAGGCAGTGTGCCTTCATTGATATGCATGGTGTGCTGCCGTCCTGCTCCTAAATGGCCACTTCCATGCAGGACTAAGCTAGTCCTGCATGAAAGGATAGTGAATCTGGAGGTATATGTTGTACTGAGCTTCAAAAAAGGAAAAAAGCTGATAAGTCAAGCATTGTATGAATGTTTGATTTCAAGCTCAGAGACAGGATGTCTGGGCCAGGAAGTTCTTTTTATTGTCATGATTTAAGAGATAATTATTAAGATTTTGCATGTATAATGTATTTTATCGCTGTGGCTTCCTGGCCAGGTGCAGCTTACTAAGAAATGTAAATTTTGAGTTTCTGTTAGCCTGGGAAACTAAATCAGAACTTTTAAGACTGATGTAATATGAAATGACTCAGCAGTACTATGTTATCAATTTAAGACTTTCCCAGTGAAAAAGAGAGGACATTTTGGATTTTGTCTGAAGAATATCACTCACCAGCACTCTGCCTTTGCTCTGTATGTAAGTAGAATTGAGAACAGTGATTTATCTTAGAGAGGAATAGAAATAGCCAGATTAGTCTAGCTGTTTTCTATAGTTATGTCAGACTATTCTACAGTATTATTTTAAAGCATTTTCCTGTGATTTCTGAACTCTGTAATGTCATTGCATTGAAGTAATAAGATTTGTCTTGTTTTTTTATTATTTATTATTAAATATTTTTAAACTTTCAACCGTGGCTGTTTTGTGAAAAAGTAATTTAAGCTGTTAGAGTACATTGCATGTATTCAGTGATGCTGTCCAAGCCACTCCTATAGCTTTAGCCCTGGGCCACACTTACTATTTGGATAACAGTAATATTACACAGTGAAATTGGTCACTCTTTGGGAAGGGCCTTATTAGTAGCTGATAAGAGTAGTTGGTGGCAGTGATTACTACCTTATAGCCTGGCAGGAGGGGGCATATCTGGGGAACCTGTGCCTGCCTTCCTCGGGAGTGCCTGTGTGTTTGCATATAAACCAAATCTCAAAGTGTGTATGTGTGAGCTACTTGGGCAGGGACACGAAGCACTGGTTGAACAAAGAGGGTACTGGAGGTTTTGGCTTGACTACTCAGCTGGGATCTGAATCCTATAGCTGTGCCAGTGGGGAGTCTTATTGGGGATCTAGAGCGAAAGGGAGAAACCACCCCCAGACTGACTGTGATCTCTGTGTGCTCTTAAGGGAAATTGTACTTTACTGTGTGTGTGTGTGTGTGTGTGTGTGTGTGTGTGTGTGTGTGTGTGTGTGTGTGTGTACTTGTTATCCTCCCAATGTGGATGCCCCTCACTGGTGTTAGTGGTGAGGATTGAGGCTCCTTGATTACTGGGCCGATGCATGGGCATCACATATTAATTGTTTGGCAGTGGTGGGTTATCCACATCAAGTATTAATTGGTTGATAGTGGTGAGTTAGCCACATCACATATTAATTGGCTTGTAGTGGTGTGGATTGTGAATTCCTGTAGCTTGTGTACAGTGATCACTGAAGGTGCTTTTGTACTCTAAATCAGCCACGCAGTGAATATTCAGAGTTCAGATGACAATTGTTTTATTTCTTTTGTTAGCTTAGTTAGTCAAGGAGAGCAGGCAAACATGTCAGCAGAGGAGTATGGCAAACTGACAAGGAGCCAGTTGGCTGAGATGTGCCAGGCTAAGGAACTGGTGCATGGAAACCTGACTAAGGCAGACATGATTGCAGCTTTGGTCACAGCTGCATCAGAAAACAGCAATCAGGAAGATGATCAGACTGGCCGTGCAGATGTAGAACACTCAGAGAATGGACATCTCAACCTTTCTGCAGAGGAATTAAAAATCCATCTGGAGCTAAAGAGACTTGAGTTGGAGGCCAGGCATTTGGAAATGGAAGCTGTGGAGAAGGAGAGGCAGAGGCAGCATGAAAAGGAGATGCCAGAGTCATGGAGGTAATACGGAAGGGAGTAACCGGACCCCAGAAGCACAAAACGTCAGTAAATTTCTTCCACAGTTTACAGAGGGGGATAATTTTGATAGTTTCATTCATATGTTTGATAGGGTATGTAAACAGTATGATGTTGACCAAATGCTCTGGGTGCAGTTCCTGACCCCCTTACTCCATGGTAAAGCTGTAAATGTACTTTCCAAATTATCTGACTTTGACTGTTTTAACTATAATGCTGTAAAGAATTGTTTGTTAGAATGTTTTAAGCGAACACCTGAAACTTATAGGAAAATGTTTTGTGAGCATAGACGCAAGGCAGATCAAAGTGTGTGTGAATATGTTGCTGAACTAAGCACTTATATTCATAGGTGGGTGAGTGGATGTCAGGTCACAACTTTTGAAGGGCTGGCAGACCTTTTGGTGAGGGAACAAGTCCTTAAAATTTTCCATGAGGACATGAGGTTCTGGTTAGCTGACAGATGATGTGCTACTTCAGATGAAGTGGGGAAGAAGGGAGACCTATACCTAGCAATCAGGGCATCACTGCACAGGAAAGGGGCACCTAGTGCTGCTCATGGGTCTAAAGGAACCCATAGTGGGCAGCCCAGACTGCCCCAACAGAATCTGTCAGTAGTAGGGGAAGCCATCAGTCCAGGTACATGTGCAGGACCTAGGGTTAAATGTTTTGAATGCAACCAGTGGGGCATGTGGCATATAGATGTCCACAGAGGCAAGGTAGGGAACAAAAGGTGGGAGAGCCAGTAAGTGGGAAAGACAAAATGCCAATAGTAGGTTGTCTTGAGACAACAGGGGTACTGAACTACCATCCTGCAGATGTCTGATAGGGAAGGATTTGGATGAGGCAATACCATGTGCTCATTCAGTTACATACAGTCAGGCTTGGAGACAAGCATGTGGGTCTGGTAGTCTGGGGGAGACCCAGATAGACTGCACACTTGCAGCCAGGACTGGTGAGGTGGTTACTTCAGGAGGGAGCTACTCTGTAGCAGTAAGACTGAAGGTGAGCCACAGCTGCTTGTGGATACTGATGTTCCCTTGGACAGAGTGACTGCAAAGGTAGAGGTGAGTAGTAGTACCCAGGCTGACAGTGAGGCACCACTGTCAGAGGATACCAGCCTTCCTTTGGAAGGGGAGCTGGGAAGGGTTACAAAGAAAGAGTTGAGATAGGCTCAGCTCTCAGATCCTACATTGCAAGGCCTGAGTCAGGTAGCTAGTGAGGCATCTGATTCTCAAGGGGAGGGGGATCTGTATACTGGGACATAGGGTTACTGTACAGAGTGGACTCCTGAGGGAGGGCTAGAAAATGAGAGAATACAGCAGTTGGTAGTGCCTAGAGCCTACCATCTGGCACTTCTAGCCATAACCTATGATATTCCCTTTGCAAGTCATATGGGCATAAAACATACCAAGAGACATAATATGCAGAATTTCTATTGGCCTGGAATTTCCAGAGATGTAACAGAGTACTGCAGGACCTGTGAGCAGTACCAAAAGGTAGGCAAGGTAGGAGACAGGGTGAGAACTCCTTTGATGCCTTTGCCTGTGATTGAGGAGCCATTTCAGAGGGTGGCTATGGATATAGTGGGGCCTCTGAGTACCCCAAGTTCCACAGAGAAAACGTATATCCTAATGGTAGTAGATTATGCTACAAGATACCCTGAGGCAGTGGCTTTGTCCTCCACTGAGGCACAAAAGGTGTCAAATGCTTTGTTAGAGATTTTCAGCAGGATTGGTTTCCCAAAAGAAATATTAACTGACAGAGGTGCCAGTTTCATGTCAGATCTGCTGGCTGGCTTGCCTGTAGAAGTACTGTGGGGTGAAGCACCTGAAGACCACCCCCTACCATCCCCAGAGTAATAGTCTTGTTGAGAGGTTAAACTCTACAATCAAGTCCATGCTACAGGCATTTGCAGACCAATTTAAGAGGGAGTGGGACAAATATTTGCCCCATCTGTTGTTTGCTTACAGGGAGGTTCCCCAGGAATCCATGTGTTTTTCACCCTTTGAGTTGCTGCATGAGCATAGGTTGAGAGGACCTCTAGATTTAATTCAAGATGAGTGGGAAGGTGAGTGTGAATCTCACAAGGAGTCTGTTGTGGCATATGTCCTAAACCTCAGGACAAGGCTCAGGGAACTCATGGGCTTGGCCCAGGAGGACCTGGCAGAAGCCCAACAACAGAAAAAGGTCTGGTATGACAAGAATGCTTGAGCTAGAGAGTATGCTATAGGGCAGCAGGTAATGTTTCTCATTTCTGTCAGACACAACAAGCTGCAGGCAGCTTGTGAGGGACCCTTCAAGGTGGTAAGAAAGATAAGTGATGTTAACTACATGGTGGAACTGCTAGGCAGGAGGCAGGAACACAAATTGTACCATGTTAACATGATGAAACCTTACCATGATATGGAGGCTCTTGTGCTCAGTATTTGCAGTGAATTGCAGGAGGAGTCTGAGGGAGATCCGGTGAATGATCTCCTCAGTGAGGCTCAGACTGACACCTCATTGGAAGGGTTATCAATGTCCCAGCAGTTATCTCCTACCCAGGTTCAAGAAATCCAAGCAGTGTTACAGGAGTTTGGGAACATGTTCACTGGGAAACCAGGGTGCACCCACCTGGTGCAGCACCAGGTGGATACAGGACTCCAAAGGCCTATTAGGCAGGCCCCTTACAGGGTGTCTGAGAGAGGCAAACAGACTCTGAAGGAGGAGATATAGGAAATGTTGGAACTAGGGGTAATTCAAGAGTCCAACAGTCCCTGGGCCTCCCCAGTGGTGCTGGTGCCAATAAAGGATGGCAGCACTAGGTTCTGTGTGGACTACAGGAAATTAAATAGTCACACACAGAGCTAGATGCTTATGCCATGCCTAGGGAAAATGAAGCCTTAGAGCAGCTGGGTGGGGCTAAGTATCTTACCACTATTGATCTTACCAAGGGTTACTGTCAGTTGCCCTTGACTCCCAGTGTTAGAGAGAGGTCAGTCTTTGTGACCCCTTTTGGCTTGTATGAGTTCACAAAGATGCCCTTTTGGATGAAAAATGTCCCAGTGACTTTCCAGAGGCTGGTAGATCATATCCTAGCAGGAGCAGGAGGGCTTGCCCTTGCTTACCTAGATGATATTGCCATCTACAGCCATTCCTGGCAAGAGCACCTTCAACATGTCAGGGAGGTCCTGGGCAGATTACAGTGGGCAGGGTCGACCATTAAGCTGAGCAAATGTCAGGTGGGTATGGCAGATTTTCCTACTCAAGACATAGAGTGGGGAGTGGTAAGATCAGGCCAGAACTTGCCAAAGTGGAAGCCATTCAGCCATGGCCTGCACCTGTTACCAAAACGCAGGTGAGGGCATTTTTTTAGGGAGAGCAGAGTACTACAGAAAGTTGGTCCCCAATTATAGTATCATAGCTGCTCCTCTTACAGACCTGCCAAGAAAAAAACAGGCCAGATAAGGTAGTGTGGACCCCAGCATATGAGCAGGCATTCCAGAAGCTCAAAGAAGCTTTGGGAGTACTCCCTGCATTAGCCAGTCTAGATTACAGCAAAGAATTTGTTGTGCAGGTGGATGCTTTGAACCATGGGGTGAGAGCTGTACTTAGCCAGAGTTCTTCGGAGAGAGAGGAGCACCAAGTTGTTTATCTCAGTGGTAGGCTCCAACCCAGGGAGGAATGCTATGCAGCTGTAGAAAAGGAATGTCTACCCATAGTGTGGGCACTGCAGAAACTTCAGCCTTATATGTATGGAAGGAAATTCACTGTAGTTACAGATCACAATCCTCTAACATGGTTACACTGAGCCAGCCAGCAAATTGCCAAGTTGCTAAGATGGAGCCTAGGGTTGAAAGCATATGATATGTCAGTGAAGCACTGCAGTGGGAATAGCAATGCCAATGCAGATGGGCTCTCAAGACAGGGAATGGGGTAAGGTATACTCAGATAGACCTAACGCTCTCAAGCAATATTTCTCAAGGGTCACTTGAAAAACTAGCTTGAGTTCTCAGTGGGGGGGATATGTGAAGGCTGCCAGCCTAGCTAGATAGAATTTTGTAGATAATTCTATGTCATTTGTAAATATTAATATAATCCACAGGCTTGGTTTTACAAATGTAAAGAGAACTATATGTTATGATTAAACTATATATTGTACTAAGCTTCAAAAATATAACCATAGTGCACTCTGCTGGAAGAAAGCTGATAAGTCAAGCATTGTATGACTCTTTGATCTCAAGTTCAGAGACAGGATGCCTGGGCCAGGAAATTCTTTCTATTGTCTTGATTTAAGAGATAATTACTAAGGTTTTACATGTATAATGTCTTTTATTGCTGTGGCTTCCTGGCCAGATGCAGCTTACTAAGAAATGCAAATTTTGAGCTTCTCTTAGTCTGGAAAACTAAATCAGAACTGTTAAGAATAATGTAATCTGAAATGACCCAGCAGTACTGTGCTATCAATTTAAGACTTTCCCAGAGAAAAAAGAGCGAGCATTTTGGAATTTGTCTGAAGAGCATCACTCACCAGCACTCTGCCTTTGCTTTGTATGTAAGTAGAACTGAGAACAGTGATTTCTCTTAGAGAAAGAAACAGCCATATTAGTCTAGCTGTTTTCTATATTCATGTCAGGCTATTGAACAGTATTATTTTAAAGCATGTTCCTGTGATTTCTGAACTCTGTAATGTCATTGTGTTGAAGTAATAAGATTTGTCTTTTGTTTTTTTTTTATTTATTATTAAATATTTTTTAAACCTTTCAACTGTGGCTGTTTTGTGTAAAGGTAATTTAAGCTCTTAGAGTACATTGCATGTATTCGGTGATACTGTCCAAGCCAGTCCAATACCTTTAGCCCTACTCACACTTACTATTTGGATAACAGTAATATTACACAGTGAAATTGGTCACCCTTTGGGAAGAGCCTTATTAGTAGTTGTTAAGAGTAGTTGGTGGCAGTGATTACTACTTTATAGCCTGGTACGAGGAGGCATAGTTGGAGAACCTGTGCCAGCCTTCTCCAGGAGTGTCTGTATGTTTGTATATAAACAAAATCTCAAAGTATGTGTGTGTCAGCTATTTGGGCAGAGACATGAAGCACTGGTTGGTCAGAGAAGATATTGGAGGTTTTGGCTTGACTACTCGGCTGGGATCTGAACCCTATAGCTGTGCCAGTGGGGAGTCTTATTGAGGATCTGGAGAGAAAGGGAGAAACCAGCCCCAGACTGACTGTGATCTCTGTGTGCTCTTATGGGAAATTGTACTTTACTGTATGTGTACTTATTATTCTTCCCAATGTGCACCCCCCTCACTGGTGCTAGTGATGAGGATTGAGGCTCCTTGATTACTGGGCCTGCGCATGGGTGTCACAGGCTATACCTTGCATCTTAGCATGAATTACCTTTCTTTTAAGTTAGCTCAAGTGTGTGTGTGTGTGTGTGTGTGTGTGTGTGTGTGTGTGTGTGTGTGTGTGTGTGTGTGTGCGTGTGTGTGCGTGTGTGTGTGTGTGTGTGTGTGTGTGTGTGTGTGTGTGTGTGTGTGTCTGTCATTTTGGAACATTGGTTCCTATTAGGAGGGTGAAACTTCAATATTTGAAGATGTACACAATTGTGTGTGTTGTTATTCAGTTAATAGGGTTTAGGGGTAGTGTGTGTTTGTGTGTGTGTGTGTGTATGTGTGCGAGTTCGCACACGCTCATGTGTGTGTGTGTGTGTGTGTGTGTGTGTGTGTGTGTGTGTGTGTGTGTGTGTGTGTGTGTGTGTGTGTGTATTTTGGTATGAGGGTTTTCAATAAAAGAAAAAAGTTCTGTAATATGTAACATAGGCTCAAATGCAGCTGACAAGAAACAACTGTATAAAAGTTTAACCTGCCAAACAGTACATGCATGTAACACAAAAGCTGAAACTAGACATTTAACAAAAACAAGCTGTTATACATAAAAGGTGGGAATAATAATCTCTCAAGAATATGATGCTTTCTATAATGCCTTTAATTGTTAATGGTCTCACAGATAAATAAAAAAAGAAAGAGTAGTGGACTATATTAAAAAATGTAGAGTGCAAACAGCAATGCTACATGAGACACACTTGGAAAGAATTGAATGTGTGAATTTGATAAAGAAAGATTTTCAGGATGGTTATTTAGTGGAATACCTGGGGCAAAGGAAGAGAGGCGTACTTAATGTTAATTGCAAGAGGAGCTCCAAAATTAATAGAAGATGTAAAAAAGACAATAATGGTAGATTTGTAGTACTAAGGGGCTACTGGCAAGGGAGGAGGATTACACTAGCACACATTTATATTCCACCGAAAACTGCTATAATGGATCTTAAGAAAATTCTGGGAGAAATAATCAGCTTTCAGCAAGGAATATTACTTATAGATGAGGACTTGAATTTGATTTGCAATTGTGAAGATGAGTCTGGGGGGGGCAAGAAGGGAAAATATAATAAAGGAGGGTAGATTTTTTAAGAAATTTATGAAAATATTTGGTATGTAGGATGTCAGTTCAGTATTGGAGTTCGGAGTGAATTTACATATTATTCCCCAAAATACAAAAACTAGGCTAGGCTAGACAGAATTTACATTTCACAGGAACATGTGTATTTAATTGAAGGTCTTGATACACACCCAATAACTATTCCAGATCATGTGCCAATAATAAGGGTAATGAAATAAAAATGAGATACTGGTGCTTTCCTACCTATCTATTGAAAAGAGAGGAATTTAAGGAATGGGTAGTGGAAATTATTCAAAAGCTATTAGAGAAGATAGAAATTTCTTCTGAAGACATAGCTAGGGAGTGGGATAAAATTAAAATTGAGTTTAAAAATAGGGTGGAAATAAAAGAAAGGGAGATATAGTTAAGAAGTAACAAGAATTAATTAGATGGACTGACAAATGTTAAAGTATCGCAACATAGGGAGAATTTCACAGAACAAGAAGAGGAGCAACTGCATAATGCTAAACAGAAATTAAGGGATTGCCTCAATAATATATATGAGTTTATAAAGATTGCTGTTAAGCAACTGATTTTTGATACTAACTCTATAGCACAAAAACGTCTAGCACAATGACTCGGGCAACAGAAAGTAGAAAGGGCTGACACCAAGCTTAGGGAAGATAACAAGGGATCCTGTAAAACTATTACATATATTTCTGAAGTTCAATGAAGGTCTGTATAAAGCAGCGAAATATGGAAATCAAGAAAAGGTACAAATGAAAATGTTTATGGAAGAATTAAATATGCCATTTTCAGAGGCAGAGGCGGCCCAATTACTAACAGTTAGGATAGGAGGAGATGAGATAAAAATTGTGATATATAACCAATCTACAGGAACATCCCCATGAATAGATGATATTCCTGTGTAAGTTTGGAAGCTAGGAGGGAAAAACTGATAAAGATCTGGAAGATTTTGTTTAACAGTATTTTAAGAGGAGTAGAAATACCAACATCTGGGAAGAAAATTGTGGTAGCTGTAATACCTAAAGAGGGTAAAGAGCCATCAGATCCAGCTTCATACAGGCCTATTTCAATATTAGACTATAATTATAAAAGTGTTTATGTCTGTAATGGCTAAAGGAATGGCAAATGTTATGCCAAAATCGATAAGATATGGATCAGTGCAGTTTTGTGGATGGCAGGTAAACATCTGACAACATTAACAGAACACTCATGATCCAGAGAGAAGCAGAATGTAAGAAAATATCACTGTTGTTGGTGGGTCTTAATGCAGAGAAAGCATTTGACAGAGTAACCTGGGCCTTTATGAGCAGAGCAATGGAAGCATTTGCATTCCCTGATAAAATTATTAGGTTGATTAGGAGGATACATGAAGGATCAGAGATGAAAATTAAAATGGGTGGGATCCTCTCTGATAATCTCTGTTTGAGCAGAAGAACCAGGCACAGGTGTCCTCTCTCCCCTTTGTTATTTGCATTATGTTTAAAACCATTGGCAAAGAAAATAAGAGACTCAGAAATTGAAGGATATTATTAGTATGGTAGTCAAGAAAAGTTGGCTTTATTTGCAGATGACATTATTTTATACCTGACAAAACCAGAAAAGGACATTACAGTGCTGTGAAACATATGACAATTTCAAATCTTTTCAGGATACAAAATTAATGAACCTAAAACAAAGGCAATAGCGGTGAGTTATGTACCCACATTCAGATTGGTTCAGCAATCTCCATACTTATGGGGACATGATAAAATGAAGTATTTGGGAGTATGGATTTAAAATTATTCCAGTGTGGTATTTAAAGATATGTGAGAAGAGGCTTAACAAATGATAATATAAAAACTAAGAAAATTGAAGCTCTTTTATATAGATATCGATAGTAAGATAGAAGCATTTAAAATGTTTTTAGTCCCTTTACACAGGTCAGGCATATTTTTATCAACCAGAGGAGAAGTTGTGGATAGCAATTAATAAAAAGCTGAAGGATTTTAAGTGGGAGGAGAAGATGGCAAGATTAAAGTGGGATAAGCGTATTCTTCCAACAGAACATGGTAGATTGGGATTACCTGATTTGAAGGGATATTTCAGCACAACACAGTTAAGGCTCCTATACATAGCACAAGCAGAAAACTATAATTCAAAGTAGAAAGAGATGATGATGTTGAAACAGGGGGGAAGCACAAGAAACAAGGAGAGACTGGGATTTTGGTTGCAGAACTTTAAGGAGAATAATAATAATCATACAGAATATTATATTCATAAAGTAGCAGAAAGTATTCTAAGAACTAAGCCAACATGGGAATGGAGAAAGGAGATTCTGCTGATAGGGAGCACTGCAATTAGGGATATAGACAATATGCAAGAAGGGGCTGAAATTTATTGCAGAAAACTGGCAAAGGAACCAAGGTATTGGGAGCAAATAACTAGAGAAGGAAATGTAATAGAATGGGAAGACGCCAAGAACTTATTTGGACTGCAGGTTAGAGATTGCCTTCCCTATCATGAACTGATATTAGATTATAGGCAAAGAGAAAGAAATGGGTGGGGGTCCTAAACAAAATACCAACACTGGTAGAGTTTTTAATAGAATCTAGAACAGAAGTTGCTGTTATGGAAGGAATAATTAGAACATATAAAATATTGCATGATAACCATAATAATCAATCAGAGGAGGTTATAAAGGATTGGGAAGAGAGACTGGACAAGCAATTCACAAAGAAACAATGGTGGATGTATGTATGTCTCCCAAATATGCAACAAAGTCTGGAAGATTTAAGATCTTTGCTTGGAAGTGTTTACATAAGTATTTTATACGCCAAATAGACTCCAAAGAATTTTTCTCAAGTAGACAGCAAATGTTGGAGGTGTGATGGTAAAGAAAGAAAGGAGTAACTGGGACCATATTTTCTGGGTTTGTAATGAGTTGCCAGACTTTAAACATTCCCTCTAGACTGCTCATTTTGTGTACTGCAGTGATCTGATTTTTGCTTCCAAAATTTTCAAAGATTAATTAGTAGCAGATACTATTGGTATTATCTTTATAGCACATTTATCACATTTATCCTCCTTTAAATAATAATTTGATAATTTTATATTGAAAAAATCCAATATCTAAATGAAAACAATTTTTCTATAAGAGTGTGTCATCTTTGAGGCTGAGTATCTGAGATAGAGGTATGCTTCTAGTCTTAACAGTTTTAAAACTTTTCTGGGCCTTTCATTTGGTGATTTGATTTATAAACCATATTCTACAGGATATAGGTGCTTTAATAATCTCTGAAATAATGTAATCTATGTTCCATCCTACATTAGAACATTGTAAGAGAACTATGAGCATGTGAAAGACAAAGATAGAGGGGAGTTGGAATTTACTGGAGAAAACTGGCAAAGGAACCAAGGTATTGGGATCAAACAACTAGAGAGGGGAAGATGATAGAATGGGAAGAGGCCAATAATCTATTTGGACTGCAGGTTAGAGATTACTTTCCCTATCAAGGATTGATATCAGAGTATACACAAAGAGAAAGAAATGGAGGGGGGGATCCTAAACAAAAGACCAGCACTGGTAGAGTGTTTAGTAGAATCTAGAACAGAAGCTGCCATTGAAAAAGGAATAATTAGTAGAGCATATAAAATATTGCATGATAACTCTAAAAATCAATCAGAGGAGGTTAGAAAGGATTGGGAAGAAAAACTGGATAAGCAATTCACAAAGAAACAGTGGGAGGATATATGTATGTCTCCCAAGTATGCAACAAAATCTAGAATATTTAGGATTTTTGCTTGGAAATATTTTCATAGATATTTTATACCCCAAGTAGATTCCAGAGAATTTTTTACTCAGGTAGAAAATGTTGGAGGTGTGACGGGGGGAAAGAGGTAATTGGGAACATATTTTCTGGGAGTGCGGTGAGTTGGTGGACTTTACAGATTTCCTGTGGGATGCACTGTCAGAGATGCTGGGTGGGCAGATTGGTGTGACAAGTGAGATGATTTTTCTGAGCTATGAGAAAGAATCGGAATTTCCTGGTCACAGTAAGGCCTTGCTGTGTCTAATTATGGTGGCTGCCAAAAAAGCAATTACTAGAAAATGGAAATCAAAATCTAAACCAACTATACTAGAAAGAGTGAATACAGTAACAGGGATAAACAACTGGATTTAAGATCTTTAGAAAAGGGTAGGAGAAAACTACAGAGGAAAAAATGTGAATTGTGGAAACAATATACACAGGGGAGGAATGAGGTTTAAAAGAAGGCAGGACTTAAATGAGCTATATAATGTTTGACTAAAAATTATTGGGTATTTTTTTTTTATTTATTTATTTTATTTTACATTTGTTTACTGGGTAGTGTCTGACTGGGCTTGGTAGCCCATTTTCAGCGGATACCCGGGGAGAAAAGCTCCTTGAATGTACAATACAATTTAAGACATTTGACTAGAACTAGTGTGATTACAATAATTACATAACAATACAAAGATTCAACAGAGTAGTACATCATTTAGGCACTTGGTTACAAAGTTATAACAAATGTAAATGATCAGTTGTTAAGTTGCATATTAATATAGAAGATTAACTTTATGGAGAGGGTTCGGGTAGAAAAGGAGGGGAGAGATAGAGTGCTAGAAAATAGAGAGACAGTGAGGGAGAGAGAGTTAGTGGGTAAAAGAGAGAATGAGAGAAAACAGTAATGCTGGAAGAGAGAAAGGATAAGGTACTTAACAAGTGAAAGGTGGTTTGAGAATTATCCAGGAGAGCAACATGGGCATAGCCAGTTGTTTCTGAGGTGTTCTTTTAGTTTAAATTTGAAGTCAGTAAAGGAGGCAGTACTTTGTAAGATTAATGGAAGGGAATTCCAGTACTCAGCAATTTTGTTTGAATAGAGGGAGTCTCCGTGGGTGTTTCGAGACTGAGTAATTTTGAGCAGTGGTCTGTTGTAAAATCTGAGGGCTCTGTTGCTAGTTTGAGATTGGACCAGGGTGGAGATGGCAGGGCAGGCAAGAGGGTTTTGAATAATTTTGTGGATGAGGGCAAGTTGGTTTAGTTTTTAAGAGGTGTGAAAGTTTGAGCCAGTTCAATTGTTTTAGAGCAGTACAGTGATGAGCTTTATGAGGGAGATTGGTTGCAAATTTTGTTGTAGCAGGACTCCAGGTTTTGAAGGTCGGTTTTGCATAAGTTGGTGAAGTTATGTGAGCAGCATAGCAGCATAGACAGAAGCTGAGATCTAGCTGTGGCTAGTCTTGCATGAGGTGTTAAGTATGGCTTTGCTCTGTAGAGAGCACAGAGTTTTGCATGAACTTTTTTGATTGCTTGGGATATATGAATGTCAAATTTTAGGTGGTTATCTATACTAACACCTAGTAGTTTGGCCTGGTTAGTAGGTTCAATTTTTCTACCATTTGTGGATAGAATAGTGATGCAGGAGATATGTTTTTATTAGAGTTGTTTGTGAAGTTTATTATCTTAGTCTTCTTAGGGTTAAGAATGAGGTGGTGGCTAGTAAGAAATGATTCCGTTTCCTGAAATGCTTTTTGTGCCTTTTCATGGAGTTCTAGGAGGGATGGGGCAGATACGATGAGAGTAGTGTCATCAGCATACTGTATGATTGTGGCTAGTTGGATAGCTGACATGAGGTCATTTGTAAAAAATATACATAGAAGGGAGCCCAGAATGGACCCTTAGGGAACACCTATGTTGGCAGATAGTAGCGGGGAAAGATTTTGGTCCCATTTGGTGGAATGTTGTCGGTTTGATAGGTAACTGTGGAACCAAGTAAGGGTTGATTGACTGAGGTTGAAAGTGGCAAGTTTGTTTACAAGAAGTTGATGGGATATGTTGTCAAAAGCCTTTGACATGTCTAGGAAAACAGCAGAGACTAACTCACCATTGTTCATAAGTTGGTGAATGGTGTTTGTGAAAGCAATTAGGGCAGTGTTAGTACTATGCTTGGGGCAGAAACCATGCTGTGTGTCTGCTAGAAGGTTATTTGATGTAAGGTGTTTTAGGAGTTGTTGCTGAATACATTTTTCAAGGATTTTGGCTATGGAAAGGAGTATTACGCTAGGGCTGAAATTTGTGATGTCTGTGGAGGGGCCACCCTTGTGGAGGGGGATGATGTGGGCTATTTTCCAGAGGTTGGGCAAATATTGTTCGGAGATAGACCAATTGATTAGAATTGAGATAGGGTAGGCAATACGTGGGGCTGTGATTTTTAGGAACTCATTTGGTAGCTGGTCGGCATCAAGGCTACAGGGTTTTAACTTGGTTAGAAGATTTTTTATATAGACTGTTTGAATAGGTTTGAAAGAGAGGGATTCTACTGAGTTCGATACAGGGGTGGGGATTGTGAGTGGTGGATTTTGGTGACATTTTAGCAGGCTGGAGATAGAGTTTATGAAGTATGAGATAATCTGAGAGGCTAAAGGTTCAGAGGTATTTGAAGTGGAAGGAGAGGGGGTGGGGGGGGCTACCAGGGTTGAGGAGGTTGATTGTTTGCCAGAATTATTGTGGGTTTTGTATATGCTTTTGTTGGGAGGATTGGAGGTAGTATTTTTTATCATGGTTGATTTTAGTCTTAGTTTGATTTCTGATTTGCTGGTAATGTGTAAGCATAGTTTTGTCTTTGGAGGATAGGTAAAGGGCTCTTGCTTTGTCCCTTTGTTTTATTAGTAGTTTTGTTTCGGGGATAGCCATGGCAGTTTATTTGCTTTGGTGCGAATTTTTCTTGTTGGGGCAAGGCTATTTTGGATTTCAAGAAATTTGTAGTTAAAGAATTCTATTGCAAGATCTAGTTGGAGGTGTGTTAGTGGAGACCAGTCACAGTTGTGAAGTAGCTGATTAAATAGGGTGGGGGAGAAATGTTTTTGCTTCGTATGTATTTAAATGGACTGTGAGTTTTTGGTATGCAGTTTTTTACATATCAGAAATGCAGGGATGTGGTTGCTAAGGTTTATGGGTAGGCAGCCAGATTGGTGACTTAAGTTTGGTTTATTATTTAGTATCCAGTCTAGTAGTGATTGATTTTTACTATGTTTATTGGTGCGAATGGAAGAGTCTATGACTTGAGAAAAATTAAAGAGGTTGATGAAGTTTGAAGGCTTGGCAGAGGAGCAGAAGAGCCAGTCTAGGTTAAAGTCTCCTAAGATGATAGTTTCTTGACTAAAAAAGGAAGAAGACCAGGAGAGGAGAAGTTCTAAGCTGTGAAGGTTATTTCCAGGGGGCATATAGGTAGCAATAATTATTATAGATTTATGGGCATTTATTTGAAGGCGGGAGACGAGGATTTCTGCATTGGGGATATCAGGAGGTGAGCAGTTAATTTATCTAGTTTTAGGGAGTCTTTAAACATGATTGCATCACCTCCTCCTTTTTTTTTTAGTCTGTCATGTCTTATAATATTATAACTGTTGTATGTTATTTCTGAGTCTTTGATGTGTGGTAGATTATAAGTGATGCATAATGTTTGCAAATGGGAGTGTGTCAGTATGTTTTTTTATGTAAAATGCTTGCAACTAGGATTGTGTCGGTGTGGTTTCTTTTCATTTATATTAGTGTATGATTGTATATGTCATAAATGATAGTTTAATAAAGATGTTTCTTGTTTAAAAAAGTGGGGGCAGGAATTGAATAATTTATGTAATGCTGCTTAGCTTATATGATATATAGCAATATATGTGAAGTATAATGTTTGTAAACATGAACTTAATACCATTTAATTACTTTATATAAATGTATATTTGCCTCTGTCACAAGTAATAATTCAATAAAAGTGTTTAAAAAAAAGATTAATTAAATCCTGGTATGCAGTTGTTTGTAGTGGCTCTCAGTATTATAAGGTAGGAGAACCTCATACAACATGGTCAATGACCAATAATATTGGCCAAATCTGGAGAGATGATGCCCCAGCAGGACACATTTATACACAAGTGGTAGAACAAAGATCCTTGACAGGGGTGCTCTGACAGGCAAAGAAAAAAAATATGGGAATATTCTTTTACAGATAGTAAGCATTTAGGATTATACCAGGGTCTGCTGAGGTGCATCATTTCTGGGGCATTTTACAAAATTCCTGAGGCTCCAGGACCAATCTAAGTATTTTTTCATTTATTTTCACTTATTTTATTGCATTTGCACTTGCCTGTCATAATTTATCATATTTGCACTGTTTTAAAGCAATTTCCTGATTAACTGCATTTCATTACTGTTTAACTGTATATCATTGCTATTTACTGCAATTCATTACTCTTTAACTGCATTTTACAGCATTTCATTACAGTTTAAATGTATACTGTTAATTCTGTTTTTGTCTGTAAGTGGTAAATCTGTGCTTTTCTGTTGTGTTCTTAACCCTTAAATTGAGTAGCATAGTCTGGTTACAAGTTTGCTACATCCAGAGCTGTTTGTTTTTGCCTTCTTTTTTTCTGGAAGCCATCTTGTGTTTGCCTTCTGTGTTTCTGGCAGCCATCTTTCCTTGGTAGGGCCTATCTTCTCTGCTAGTGAGAGCAGCAGGGCTGCCTGGACCTTGTCTGACAGAAGCTGATTGGTAAAGAGAGCAGGAGCTGGCAGGATTGATAGATTTCTGTGTTACTAGCATCTTCTATTTTTTTGTGGTATTTAAACCTCATGTTTGAGCTGGTTTGGGCTTGTTTGCACGTTGCACACCACAGCTGCACTGTTTTTAACTTACTGTGAGGTGTTCCAGCTACTTTTCCCTTAGTAGCACTCGTGTGATCACATAGTAGTACTCATCTTAGATCTTCCACCCTTTACCCCCTTAGCTCTCTCTGTCTTCTCTCCCTCAGATTCTGACAAATATGGATGGACAATTTCCTACAGTTTCTCCTGCCAGTCTGGTTGATATGGGCATCCTGAAACAGTGTAGCAACTGCCTCATGTACACGGACAACTCACTACTACTACCACCTAGGAACACAATTTGTGAGAGATGCTATTACATTAAGAACCTAGAGTATATGCTCTCTCTCCCTTACAAGCCAGTATATCTGGCACTGAGAAGGTTATAAGCACAAACACCATACCTCAAAAACCACCCACACCTACACAACACACACCCACATATGCAGAGGTCATCAACAAAAACATACACAAACAAAAGAGACCTCTGAGGCAAAAACACATGCAAACTCCACAGCCCACCACACCACACATAGTCCACACACCTGTGTCTCACAGCCACTAAGACCTAAAAATAAACCCAACATATTAGTCATAGGAGACTCCATTGTGAGACACACAGGTGTGCCCTTCACCAAGCTGGATAAGGAGAAAGTCACGTTTAGTTGTTTGTCAGGTGCCAGAATCTGCAATATCACACATTCACTCAAGTCTCTCAACAACAGGTACTGTTATGAATCTGTCATAGTCCATGTTGGTATCAATGACTTGAGGCATACCTCCCTGGACTATATGAAGGGAGACATGATCGAGCTCGCTGAATATGTGTCTCAGTCAGGTATGTCCCTAGTCTTAAGCAGCATTCTACCATCACCCAGAATGATGCCTCAATACAAACAGAAAATGACTAACAACTGACTTAGTTTCTGGTGTCATTCCAAGGGGATCCAGTACCTGACAGCCTAGGAAGACATGATCAACAGACCATGATACTTTGCCAGAGATGGCCTGCATCTATCTCTATTGAGCTTCAGGCTTCTGACAAAGGCTCTTGCCTCAACCATAGTGCCTTTTTTAGGCAATGCCATGAGGTCAAAACTACCAACATGGAAATTTCATCAAAAGGCAAATTAAAGGTCATGCTGCTAAATGCTAGGAGTCTAAATATGAAACTGCACTCATTGCAAGCATTCTTAACCCTGGAAGATGCTGACATTTGTGCAATCACAGAAATCTGGTTCAAAGCTGTGGACAGAACCCCAGCCATACTAGGTTACTCATCCTATCATACATTCAGACCCCAAACCGTGGGCAGCAAAGCAAAAGGAGGTGGTGTTTCAATATATATTAAAGACATACACACCTTCAACATGGTCAAACGGTATGATGCACAGGAGACACTCCAGGTGCAGTCAACCATTGACAAGACCTCTATTCAAATCATAGCTAGCTATAGGCCCCCAACTTTGACTCAAGATGCCCACTCCACCTATCTAGACCTCTTTGAATCTTTCAAGATTCAACCCTTTACCCTGATCCTGGATGACTTTAACTGTCTAACCATAGATTAGAAGAACTATTTATGCCAAAACACAAATGCTCAGAGATTCCTTGATTTTATCAATGCAAATGCCATGGACCAGCTGTCCAACACCCCCACAAGAGGTGATAATATCTTGGACTTGGTATTAACCAGCATGAATAACCACTGCAGCATCCCTACAGTGTCATCCTCCCTGGTAAGATCCAACCACAAAGCGGTCACTTTCGAAGTCACCAAATCCCCTGACACCGCGCCCCCCTTTTGCTAGGGTCAAACATAAAAACTTCTGCAAAGCTGATTACAACCTCCTGAGTGAAAGTATAAACAGCTTCACAGCCCCCTCCATAGGAACTGGCACAAATGTACAAACCTACACCAAAGTACTATATGAGCATTTATATAGCTGCATGGAATCAGGAATACCCGATATGGCAAAATCATCCTCTTCAAGGAAGAGTAAACCCATCTGGTGGACATCTGCAATAAATTAACTCTATAATAAAATTAAAAAAAATACTGTCCAGGACCAAGAAGGAGCAGGTGCCTAATTGGAAGCAATCTCACTTTAGCCTGAACAAGCAAATAAGAGCACTAGTGAAATCTTCCAAAGCAAAATTCAAGTCCAAACTAGCCACATCTACTACAGACAATCATAAAGTCTTTTTCACATATGTCTGCAGTCTCAAAAGAAGCACTCAGATCTGCTCGGAACTGGTGGTCAAGGACACCACCTGCACAAATGCCATAGATATACCTGTTGGCAGACAGGTTCAGCAAAAACTTCACCCCCTCTGTCCCCCCATCAGTAAATCAGGACATCCCCAGCACCTGCCTCCCTCTTATCTCTAGGGAGCAAGCCATCACTGCCCTCTCAAAGGCAACAAATACAGCCTCCATGGGACCCGATAACATCCCAGGCTGCATCTTACATGAACTCAAGCAGGAACATGCAGCACCATTAGCCACCTTATTCAACCAAAGCCTGAGTCCCGGCTTCATCCCAGTTGACTGGAGGACAGCCACTGTCATCCCTTTGCACAAAGGTGGAGCATCCACAGATCCAGGAAATTACAGACCCATCAGCCAAACAAGCCTGATCAGCAAGGTCATGGAACAGATTATCATGGACCTCATTAAGAAGGACATTGGTAACCTCCAAACACCTGATCCCACACAGTTTGGTTACATCAAGGGGAGGTCATACCTGTTAAATTTGGTCGACTTCTTTGAGACAGTCACCAAAGCCATGGACGAGGGGAAGATGGTGCACACCACCTACCCTGACCTGACCAAAGCTTTCAATACTATTCCTGACTCGGGTATAATAGATAAACTCTCTCAACTAGGCATCAATCCAGATGTTACCAGATGGGTAACAAAGTGGCTCACTGATAGAACCCACCTAGTCAAAATAAAAGAAGCCACCTCAAGCAGTAGACCTGTAATAAGCAGTGTACTTCATGGATCGGTCTTGGGGGCTCTGTTGTTTGGGATATACTTTTCTGAGGTGCAGGCCAAAACCAGTGGGCTAAGGCTGACCAGGTTTGCAGATGACTGCAAGCTGACTGCTGTCATCCATTCCCCTAGTGATGTGTACATCCTCCAAGATAGACTCACCCAAACAAATGACTGGTGCCAGAAACATGGCCTCAAACTGAATGCCAAAAAAAGCATCATCATCCCCTTTAGGGAGAGTGACATCCCCACAAATTATCACATTAATAACAAGGCCCTAAGCATGCAATTAGTTATGAGGGACTTGGGCACCCAGGTTGATAGCAAACTGACTTTTGACCATCATATTGCCTCCATTGTACAGAACGCTTTCTATATGGCCCACCTTATTAGGAAGGGTATCTCATCCAGGGACATGGAGGTCATAACATCTCTGTATTCTTCCCTTATAAGACCCATTATTGAGTACAACACCTCTTTCGACATGTACCTCACAAAGGACATGCAGCAACTGGCGACACCACAGAGGTTCCTCACCAGGAGAATCCAGGGCCTCAAACATCTACCCTACACAGATAGGCTAAAAGCCCTATTCATCTACTCAGTCTCATACAGACTCCTCAGAGGTGACCTCTGGCATACAAAGAAGCAAGCTCAGACCCTGCCCTGATGCGACTGTTGCATATCTGTAAGTCAAGCTCCACTCAAGTAACCCACACATGCAACCTCAACCTGTCTGTGACATCAATAGGACTTGTTGGCAGGACAGATTTGTGTCCCAGAGACTACCCCTTCTGTGGAATAGATGCCCTCTCCATGTCAAGAAGAGTACCTAATTAACCGTTTTTAAGCACAACCTGGATAACTGGATGGGGAACAGAAAATACACCCCTTGGATTCCACCTGTGTCCACGCTGGACAGGGGCATCAGGTGCTGACTTGTCAGACTAAATTCTTGCCTAAGCTTGTAAGAGCCTCAGGGCCAATAGCCTAGTGACTTCCTATGAATCTATCTTGAACTGAAGAGACTGTACCACTAAAGGAGGAACAATGGTGAAAAATTGTGACTACAGTACAGGCATTAGCCAATGTATTCATGTTGTTCAAAAAAGCAGCTGTGAAGTAAAAAAACAAACCCATCAGAAGAGGGAGGTTGATTTGAGTTGGCCAAAATTCAGACTCAGCTGCCAAAGAAGTGTCAGTACAGTTACAGAGGGATATGCATTGATAAAGAATGTGGAGTGTGGGAAAGATGAGGTGCCAAGCCACATTACTTGGAAATTAAGAGGAGTCTGTCTGAACCTGTAATGATACTGCAGTGCAGTGTATATGCATAAGCAGTTAACAGAAATGCTTATGCATAAGCAATAAACAGGAATGAGTCACAGTATTAGAAACCATTCACAGTGTCAATCATTCAGCTCCCTAGTGAAATTTTGGCACTCCAAATGCCACCTGCCGACACTCCAAAAAAAGCACTGAAAATGCAGGAGAAGAGCAAATCTTGACCATCACTTTTCCTTTTAAACTTCTTTTTTTTCAGGAGTGTGCCTTTACCCCTGATGTGGGGGCAATCCCCCCCACATACCCTGAAATTACATATACCAATTCTCTGAGTTTGCCATGTTTAAAAAAAAAAAGAGAATTTCCTGAGAAATGGGGTCTATATCAGATAGTCGAAGTTCCGTACCTCTGAACACCAAATGGTCAAACCATTATGTTCGAAGTTACAGAACTTCAACTACGTAAAAAAAAATAAAAACACAATGGACAAAAAAATAAAATGTTGTAAGCAGGGGAGCAAGCCCCCCTGCACCCTCCACACCTCCCGCTACTTAAATATACCAACTCCGAGATCGCACCACATTGAAGTGAATGGAAACCACCACTTATGGAGATTTCTATTCAAACACTCGAGCTTTTACAAATTCGAACGTATGGTCTTGACCATATGTGGTTCGAACTTGTAAAAGTTCAACTACATGATAGGACCCCTGAGAAATGACCATCTCAGACCTAGTATATATAATTGGCCATTCGATCTCTGTCCAGGACTCTCTCTTCCAAGTCCCAACATTTCAAATGGCTTTCATCTGATGAAGTCTTGTGATTTGAAGTAGGATGATAACTTTTATCTGATTTATTAAAGTTTTTTTTTTTGCAGTCAAAGTGATGAGTTATGCATTCATTTTGTTTATTTACCCAACATTTTGAATGGTTACTGAATCATTCTGGTCAGGACGCTATTGCATGATCTCAAAGTGGAGTGGTATTTGGAAGAAATAATGAGATATCTTGCTAAGTGTATAACAGCAGGTAGCATGTCCAATGTAATTCAGTAGCATTAATTCATTTTAGCTCTCATCACTTGAGGGTGAAGGACCACCAGGGAAAGGTACAGACAAATCTTAATGGACTGCTTCTTAAAAATAAGGGACTTATTATTATGTAATCATTGCTGATGACCTCATTTAATAAGTACAGGCATTTCCTACAAAAAAGTTTAGCTATTACTGCAACATGAATCCTTCCTAAGGAAATCATTTTCTGGTAGGGAGTCCTGGAGTAGTTTAATCTGAATCATGCTACAGATGCCTAACAAGTTAAATTATGATGCAATTGTATATATATATATATATATATATATATATATATATATATATATATATATGTATATATATATATATATATAGATATAGATATATATATATGTATATATGTATATATATATATATATATGTATATGTATATATATATATATTATATATATATATATATATATATATATATATATACTTTTTTTTTTTTTTTAATAAAGCACAATATTCACTTTTTAAGCTGCATCATCTACAGAGCTGAAATAGTCTGAATCAGACTATAAAGCAAGAAATAATGAAGATGGTATTTGATCTCAGGATGAGCTGGATACGAACCTTACCCACCATCTTACTGAAAATCAGTGTTCCACAAAATACAACTGCAGGTCTAAAAGCAGAAAACCTGCCCACTGCTGTGAAGCTGGCTGCATTATATTGTGCACTTAGATATAATAAAATTGGTCCTTGGTTGATTATTTTCATTGCAGAAGAGCTATAATAGTGTTAGGAATTCAGAATTTAGAAAACTAATAGGAAGGGCTATAGTTAATCTTGATCTGAAAGGAAATATGGTCATCTTTATAAATTCTCCTTTAGAAGATTTTGTGTTTAACACTATTCAATGCATCCATGATTGTGACAATTTCTACAATAGCCATATCATCACCTATGAGCAAGTTCTGATAAAATATCAGACTGATCTTCAACATAGCACACAACTCTTCCATCTTATTCCTAATGGGACTAGATATTGAGGTCTTTCATAGTTACCTCTGAACATAAAGCAGTACAGAAATATTGAATGAAATATCAACAATCTGACTATATTTCAGGATTGTGTTGCACTTGCAGGGATATGAATATTATAGTTCTGCAGAATAATTAAGAACAGTGATCTGAGGGAATATTAACCCAAAATGTGCCCTTAAACCTATTGCTTTTGCCTTTTCTGTCACACTTTCAGACTAGAGTATACTAAGTACACGGAGCAGACAATAAATTAGTTACCAAGTGAATCACTGCATATGATAAATCAGCCAAGCAAGGTAAGCACATAACACGACTTTCATTTTGGGATTTGGTAGCTGCAATGACAGCCACAAAACTAACCCTGACATTAACTGCCTTTTTTCTGATCATACAATTTATCATAATAATAATTGTATGTTCGTCATATATTTAAACTAGATTTATTTATCAAACGTTAATTAAGTCTCAAAGAAATTGACACTTTCCGATTAATGAGAGTTTCAAAAGAAATGTAATTTTGCTGACCACACACAACAGTGCCTGAATTGGCTTTAGTACCCTGGTCTAGTACCTGGGATATAGGAAATTTACCGATAATTTTTAACAACATTGTCAGTTGAGTACATTTTTCAGTAGCACAACGGAGGGACTGTTGGGGTAAAAAATTAGTAAGAGAAAAACTGAAATAGATTAGTTTCATGCTGAATCTGATATTATTTATAGGTGATTTAGTTCTCCATTTTGTGAATATTGGAAGTGTAATATTGGGTTTTATATGAGATCTACACAAATTGAACTGCTGGATATCTGCAGTGCAGTGTTCTGTAACCCAGGGACAATGTTTTGGCACAGAGTTTCAATTTAATGTGCACTCATGCTTCTTTATTTATTTATTTCCAGTTTGATTACCGGGGAAGTCCACTGGGCCCAAAGGACCCATTTTCAGTGGAGGCCCGGGGAGAAAAGCTCCAATAAACATAATACAGTACAAATATAACAGATACAGCGATACATAGTATAGGACATACAGGGAGATACATAGTATAGGATAGCTACAAAATATGCATAGAGTAACACATAGTCAAACAAAATAGCTTAAGGTTGTTCAGAGGATTATACAGATACATTTAAGCAAACACTCTAAGAAACACAGCAATAAAATAAGGGTAGAAAATACTTTACATGCACTCATTTAAAGTATGATGCTATTTACAATATTTACACAGTTTTGTTGTGTGATAAGTAGCTCTCGGTATTGTGAAGAGCTTAGACATACTCATGGTGAAGTAAATATATGAGATTTAGAGAGGTTAGGAACCTGTAAGGAAACCTCATGGGGCAATTACTTAGACAGAAATTAGGTAGGATGATGGCAGGTGCATTTCCATTTAGTGGAGAGGTGTTTGAAAAGCTTGGATTTAAAGTTGTCTGAGTTTGGTATAGTTCTTAAGGTGGAAGGAAGGGAATTCCATTTCTTGCCTATAGAGAAGGATACAAGCTTATGTATATACATATAGCTTTTGTAACAATTTGTTCAGGAAATATTACTTGTTATATGTTTTAAGCATTTACTTTGATGCAGGTCAAAAACATGAATATTTTAATCATTATGAAATTATATGTACCTGTTTTCCGTGATGGTTTGCCATCCTGGCTAACCCTGCTAACGACTGCTGAATGCTGGTAAAGGCTTTGACTACCCCCAACTACAATGAGAATGATAAATCAGGTATCAAAGAATTAAATGAATGTACATAAATGTTTTAAGATTCTGTCCAATGAGCTAGAAATAAATGACAGTATTTCCTAAGGCAGATGATTCTGTATTATTTCATTTGAAGAAAACACAAGCTAGACATAGTCTAGCATCTCATATAACAAATAATGACTCACTACTAGGATGCAGTTGGACAGGATGAGAACTATTAGTCCAGATGAAGTTTACAATGCTGATTGCACCCTAAAAGTAAACAAAAGTTGCTTTTATAGGCATGAGAAGTTGCAAATGTAACAGGATGATGCTATTCAAACCACATGGTGTCTCTTCTAATATAAAATTGCATGTCTTGCTCATTTTTCATTGTTTTACTGAAACATATTATAGTTCCTTTATAGTACCGATTTTATGCTATAATTCTACATAAAACTTTACATATTGTGGCTTAAATAAGTGTATACAGAATTCAGGTGAAACTCCATTGTAGTTCATTCAAGGAGTTATTCAAGACTGATCTTAACTCAGAACTTGTCTCATTTGAGCCTATCAGAAATGTAGAATAATAAGTGATAGTGCTTAAATATACAAGCTAAAATCAACGATAACTAATCCAGTAATGTTTAACAAGATCAAAACTGTTAATCACAAAACATTCTTCTACATTAGCCTTGATTGCAAAAAAGTAATCCTTATTTTTTTACAGATGTGGTATGATCAACACTGAATTAATATATGCTAGACTAGGTCTAGCATCTCGTATAACAAACGGTGAATCACTATGAAGATGCACTTGCACGGGATGAGCAGTATCAGCCCAGATGAAGTTTTCAAACTCTACTGGCCAATTATCCATTGACATTAGACCCATTAATACCTATACTGACTAAAACCAAGAAGAACAAATAATGAGAATTGTGGTAACATCATACATATTCTAGCGTTAATATTATCATTTTGAGACCACACAACTGTTACGCAAGATCACATAGCTATTATTCTTTGAACAATTATGCAAGGCGATCTTCACATATCACCCAGAAAAATCACCCCCTACCATATTTAATATCTATGTGAGCACTAAAGAATTCCCACAAATGTGAATTACTTGCGTCTTCCCTCCAAAAAAAAAATAACTTCTTTATCCCAAATGTTAAATCACTCATTGCCATTTCCTTGATGAACTGACTGGCCAGCCTCAAACATGTCTCCTTTCATTCACAGATTCACTCTGCTTATAAGCTATTAGTCTGTCAGTTCAACTAAGACAAAGTAACATATTATATATCAGTCAAATAGCATCTGAGGACATTTTATAGTGCTAGTTCCAGTAAATCACCAAATCTGGCATCTGTTTGATTGCTCAAAATGAAAAGATATAATGAAAATGTTTGCACAAATATTATAGATAAATGTATTTGCTTAGTTATGTGTCTGTTTGCTTGCTATTTTTATGAAGGAGTTAAAGTACCAGATGGTGTTATTTTATGGAAATGTATTTTGTCCTCCTAACACCTTTTAATTGAATACTCTTCTAGTTTTGAATTACATTCCAGGAAATTAAATTCTGCTTGGAGTAATGTAATCTACTCCTTTTATGCATAGACATGTACACAGACATCTCCACCACCACCTCAACACTGTTCAACTGCAATTACATTAGTGATCCATTGTAGACATCCCCTCCTCCAAATTGCAAGATAACCAAAAAAAAACATGATAAACACTTGTATTTGGGGAAAGCTGTACATCCCCTATTATCCAACATCTCCCTCAAACCTGGATCCCTGCACCCTGGGATCAAGGCTAAAATAGACTACATGATGCCTTTGTTATCAGTGGAAGTGGAGTGCAGCAACATATGTAATGTGCTTAATTTACAGTGCATACTACTATGTGGCTAGATGCTGAAACACAACTACAATGCTGATTTGGTTGATTATAGTCATGCTTCCTGATCCATACTTAAATTGCTAAATAGTTCACCCAGTAACTAGAAAAAAAAACTTCCAGAGCTGGCCAGTACACTGGCATAGCTATTGGCTACTGTGATAACAAAAGAACTCAATGTTAGTGCAGCTCACTGCACAAAATAGTAAATTATTACTTTCTTTAACTGTACACAGTGGTGCATATGGCAAATACGAGGTTATGGTTATGGTTTGTTTCTGTGGATTTAAATAGTATATTTTAATATTTAGTATTAAGTTCCTTAGGTGTAGTAACCTGGCTTATTTAAATGAACTATGTTCAGAAACATTTATATAATATGCTTCATAAAATAGTCTGTCCCCCGGATTCTCAAAAGCTTACAGGCGTGCATGATTAGTGTTAGATGAAAGTTTGCCAATATGGCGGGCGAGTGATCCACGTACGTGCACATCTGACGTGCGCGAGCACGGTAGCACTAGTGCTGCACATCCCCAGCCCCCATATGCAAATCATCCTATTTGCAGGTGAAAACCATGCAAATGAGGTAAATTTGCCATCCAGGGAGTGCAGGACTAGCGTAATATATAGAAATGTACTCGGTTAGTAACCGAGTATGGTACTGCAAACGGCAAAACAGAGCTATGACAGCTCCAAATAAAGGCTGCATAGCATTGAGGAAGCATGCCAATGGCCAAGTAGAATTCCATTGGCATTGCAAACAGTGCCAAATGTACAAAATACAACTTTTATGATATGTCCTTCGATCACGTCCGTTGAAGCATAGGGCAGCGGCGCGCAAACGGGATCGGGGGGAAAATAATAAAATAAACCTAAAATAAGCATTCTAACTAAAAGCAGTAGTCTGCCATGCAAGTCAATGGCAGGCAGAAGACAACCTGGCCAGGGAGTAATGGTTGCTAAGGGGGAAGGCTCAGTGTGGGACATGTAACTATGCATTAGCAGGCAATCCTATGCAAATAAGTGAATAATAGTGAATCCCAGTTTTCCCCAGGGTGTGAGGCAGGTCCCAAGAGTGTAAGAGCATAAATAGCTGGATGCAAGACTAGGATAGAGGTGACATCATGGAGGGGGTGTCAGGCATACTGTAAGTGGATTGGAGCCCTGTGGCGCGGGATTGCTCCTAGCTTAGCACAGCTAAGCTAGGGGTGTGTCTAACCCTGCCTAGCAACCTTTACAAAGTGTAAGCGGATGTGCGCGCTGTGCATCGGGTTGTACAAGAAGAAAAAAGAAGTTAAACCAGGAAATAGCAGCTCTGTGCACATTTGAACAACAGGGAGGCAATGGGAAGGGAAAACAGCAGTAGGAAGGTAATCAAGGAGAACTAGCTGAGCTGACAGGTGAAATGTATCAGAATCAGCTAATTACACAGGCAGCAGACCAGCCCAGCCGAGAACACTACTATAAACTAAGCAAACACCTTCCCCTCTGGTTTTTCCACACTATACACCACCAGTGTATACAAGTAGGGAAATTTTAACAAACAAACCTACAAAATGAGAAGGGCTGCAGCAGGCAACATAGAACAACATGTGCAAGAGGCTGAAGGTGGTGAGGATGTGAATGCTGCCGAACAACCCACAGTGAGGAGACAGAGAAGAGTGTACAGACCCAGGGTAACCTGCCAGGGGGTACATGAGCTGGAGATAGTGGAGCGCTATAGGGTGGACAAAGACCTCCTACAGCAAATTGTTGAGCTGTGCCGGCCACACCTGACACACCAAACTGGTTGAGGGGAACTCATCCCAGTGGATAGCAAGGTATGTGTAGGCCTAGTTATACTAGTAACAGGTACCTCCCAAAGCACAACTGGGGATATCATGGGCATCTCACAGGCATCAGCATCCAGAGTATTCCACCAGTTCCTGAATGCCATGTCAGCACATGCCAGTGAGCACGTATATTTCCTCAACACACATGAGGTGTTGACCAGCAATATGCGTCTCTTCCACCAAATAGCAGAATACCCTGGGGTAGTGGGTTCTATAGACTGCACGCACTTATGCATCAAAGCACCACCCGGTGAGCAGGGTAGGGCCTACATCAACTGCAGGGGCATCGCCTCCATCAACTGCCAGATCGTATGTGATGCCCAGGGCATTATAATGAATGTGTGTGCTGGCTGCCCTGGAAGCTATGACGATTCACACATATGGCATCTGATGCAGCTGTACCACAGATTTGCCATTGTGGACATCCCCTATGGTCACCTACTGGGGATGTTGAGTACCCACTGGAGCCATGGCTGATGACACCCATCAGAAATGCACACACACCTGAACAACAACACCATAATGAGGCACACGCACAGGCCAGACATATAATAGAGCATGTGTTTGGGATGCTCAAATCATGGTTCCAGTGTCTGGACACATCCAATGGAGCCTTGCAGTATTCACCAGCTACATGTACCCAAATTGTTATGGTATGGGCTATGCTACACAATATGATCCTGCGGAAACATCTGCAGCAGGAACAGCATGGGGCAGAGCCACACAGCCCCCCACCAATGCCAAGACCTGTACAGACACAGAGTGACTTGGAGGAGGAACAACCTGAGCCTGCCCCAGTAGGCAGAAGGAGGCTTTCCCAGTATGCCCTGGTCTTGACAAAGAGGCAATGCATAGCATATGCACTGACACAGTAGGAGCCCTGGGAATGACACCTCTCTCTGACTCGCACAGGCAGTAAAAGGGATGCAAAACATAACACTACTTGTGCTCAACCATGTATAGGGAGTGTACTATGTGCATCTGACATAGGCAGCCCTCCAGCACCATCCTCAAGTCCGGCATACCCTCAAGATAAGTCACTCAACCTACCAGTTGCCAAATGGAGTAGAATGTGTTGTTACCTGTAGCTATGGTAGGGATGTGAGCATGCAAGGGAATTGGGTAGCCGAATGTTAAGGCAGCAGACTGTAGATGCCCATAGTGGCACCATGACATCTGTAACACATACTGGAGTCACCATAGTAGCCAGTACTACACAGGGTGACAAAACCCACTGCAGGAAATGGGCTGAGTGACTTGTGTGTCCATAAGAGCCACACATGCCAGTCAGGAAGGTTCACATACTCAACAACAGTCTCAGCCAGCAGGACAGATGTAGACAAACACAAACAAATGCTGTACTATGGTTTCTGAATGATCCCTATGGGTAACCCCTCCCCCAGGCCTACACAGACAGACTGCAGTAGGCCAGGCAGTTGGATGTAAGTTGTGAAGACTAGGAAGTTAGAAACTAATATGTAGGTAATTAAAGCTAAGATCTCTTGTACACTGGTATGCCTCTAGCCAGCACGATATGTAAGACTACAGACTGAAATGGAGTACCTGGCATACCAGTACAGTCCTAGCAAATGTGGACAAGTGTCAGGTGTGCCCCCCCATCTAACGTACACTTATAGTAACAGTCTTGTGTAGAACAGTAGAAACAGTCAGTTCCACCCCCCGCTATGCTGAAATGTAGCAACAGTCAATGCCAAATGACCAATGGATACCCTGCAGACACAACATGCTGCCTGTCGGTGTACAACACAAAGGTCAGCACCACAGTACAAACTACCTGGACTTGATCCACACATGCAATACAGATGGCCATACTGGGCATGCTCACACACTTAGATGAATGAAGGCAATATCAGTCAACAACATACTGAAAGGTCATATTAGGCATGCTCGTACACTTAAACACATGAAGGCCATGCCTGCAAACATCAGTGGACCAGACATATCTGGCAGTCGCAGTTCTTAGTGCAGACACATGTCAGTATGCACCACTCCTGCCTTGCACACACAGTGGATAGGAATACAGGCATATATGTAAGGACAACACACTATAATAAGCCAAAGGTAGACGGACATAGATGTGTGGAAGAGGGTGACCGTGACAAGGAGCCATCTGGGCTTGTCCCACCCAGCACACAGCCAAAGGACCACAAACACATGAGGTGCAGATGTCACTCACTACAGATATTAGCCACCAATATCTGTCAGCATGACAGACTATGTAGTACACGTGCCAGCTGTGCAATATGACTGTACAAGGAAGTAGTCATCTAGTAGCTGTATACATGTACCTGTGACATATGACCCCTGTGTGTGCCACTTTGTGGCATGTCAACCCCTACATGAATGAATTATGGCCCATGCACACACTGCTCTCCCCATAGCAGTATTATGACAAGTCTGCTGAGGTCATCCAATGTGAAATACACCTTTGGGAGAGCTTTAGCTCAGAGATCTCCATGGTGTGTTCCATAACTGCGTACTGCTGTAGTGATAAACTAGTTAGGTAGGTGTTTTAACCTCAGACTTGCCAACTGTGCTTGTGAGTGTCTGACTGAGTAGAGAGCAATGCTTTTTAGGCTACTCACACTCCATACAAATCATATGCTCAACTTTGGCAAGGCTGCTGATGTCACTCAACTAGAAAGACACGTCTGAGAAGGTTATAGCCCAGTAATCTCCACAGTGCATTCTGAACCTGCATACTTCTGTAGTGTAATAAAGTCATTAGATAGGTGTTCTAACCCCAGATGTGTCAACTGTGAATGTGTGTGTCTGACTGAATAGAGAGCTATGCTTTTTAGGCTACTCACACTCCTTACAAATCATATACTCAACTTTGGCAAGGCTGCTGATTTCTCCCATCTAGAAATACACCTCTGGGAAGGTTGTAGCTCAGTAATCTATGTATTGCATCCTGTAACTGTGTACTGCTGTAGTGTGATTTAGAACGGTGGTAGGGTTCCATCTCTATCCATGGCAGTTCTGGATGTTTTGTGTGTGTTTCAATGTCTGTGTGTGGAGCAATGCATTATAGGCTACTCACTCACAGTACATTACAAATGCCCTACTTCGGCAATCCTGCTGTCAATCATTGTGAAATACACCTTTGGGGAAGGATTTCACTAGTAATCCCTGTGGTGCGTCCTATAACAGCTTCATACTGTAGTATGATATAGACCTCGATCAGGGGTTCTATACCCACACATGACAGTTGTGGATGTTTTGTGTGTGTCTCACTGTCTGTGTAGGGAGCAATGTATTTTAGGCTACTCACTTGCAGTACAGTTGCCATGCCCTAGTTTGGTAATCCTGCTAATGTCATTCATTGTGAAATGCACCTTTGGGGAAGAAGCACTTCAGTAATGTATGTGGCGCATACTATAACTGTGTAGTGCTGTAGTGTAGTAAACTAGTTAGGTAGGGGTTCTACTCCCAGGCATGACAGGTGTGTGTGTGTGTGTAACTCGTATCCTGTGTAGAGGTGGTTGTGAGTGTGTGACACCTGTGGGCAATGTGGAGGGGGTTTTGCTTATTTCTTTTATGGTGGCCCTACTATATATCACAATGTCAACCATACAGGGATAACAGATGTAAATTAGCTGAGAGGATGGGGTGCAAAGCCATACACATACATGTGACATCAAAGCCAGCCAGTCACAGTTAGCAACCCCACTGTGCCTTCACATGTGACTCACAACGGACATACCATGCCTGACAACATGTCCTCTATGGACAGATGACACTGACATCAGGGAATACTGTTAGCATGCTATCAATGTAGGTGCAGGGTAAACCTGCTGCCCATTACCAGTTCCTGCAACAGGTGTGCAAGACTGGCACATCTGATGATAATCTGTTCACAACATGGGCCAGACACCCCAGGTATAGTAGCACATCACTGTACGTGCATGTGGGAGGTGTGCACATCCCAGGCACCATCCATGTCATGGACTAAGGAACACATACATGGCAAGTGATGCACAGCATTGGCCACACACAGTAGTCCCCCAAGTGACTGGATGGGGGATGCAATACCCACCTGTTTGGGCAAATATAGAAACTACAGGCCTGAGCCACAATGCAGACCATTGTCATGTGGCCTGATGCCAAGGTATACTCATCGCCTATCCTTGTACAGCCTGCTGGCAGAGTTCACCACCACACACACATGCAGACAAGCACCCATGCATGTCAGAACTGGCAACCTGTGTGTTTGTGTGTGTGTTGTATGGTGCGTATGTCCACATCCACACTCACTACAACCCACCCAGGGCATACTGAAGCATGCTGTCTGATGTCTGGCACCTCCTCAAACCCCTTGCCAATACGACTTCCGTATGACCCTTGTGGTGCATGTGATACCTGCACATTGATGTGTTGTGGCAATCCCACTAGTGATGAGTTGCACTCCTGGCCCTGCCAAGTGTGTCAATTTGTGTGCGTCCCTGTGTGAGTGTGCCTGTGTTGACACTGACACCTGTTCATGCAGACAGGCATGTGTACATCACCTACTGTATATCTACTATATCCCTGTTGCAGATGTCACTCACCATCACATATATGTTCTGAGTGCTCCACAGCAGGTAACCCATGTGGTGCATCTAATAACTGCATCGAACTGTGATAGCACTACATAGCTCTCGGGGGTTTGATACCTTGTGCTGGTAGTTGTGTGACACAAACATGTTTCAGTTTTACTCTCCCGTCCCTCCCTGACATGTATTTGCCTCTGTCTGCCACCTCCACACCTCTCTGGTAGATGTGGAGGCCCTCACCTGCTTTGCTTAGGCAGCAGCATGTGTATTTTAAGTGATGCTCATGATCAGCTGATGGTCTCTGCATGAATTGCAGCCCTCCCCTAGCTGATTGAATGTGGAACAGCTGTGGTAACATTCCCATAGCCAAATGCATGGAAACACACTCAAATACCTAGGAACATCATGGTGGTGTTGACCCTTTTCAGTCACTGTGAGCAGGAACTAGAACTGTTGTTTGGCAAACAGCATCTCAGATGGATTGGGGATTTACCTCTAACAACATACACTGTGGAAAGAGGGCAACAAACAGGAGTGGGATGTGCTTGATCTGACTACAGACTGTAAGTGCTGCTATACTGCATTTGGAGTAATGTTGGTTTAACAGTGTTCATCTGGATATGCCTGTTGTACATGTCACAATACCTGCCATGCCAGTGCCATGTATATGAGGAATCCCCATCTGCAGGGTCATCTGCAGACTGGGCAGTGTTGTGCGTTTGGTTTCATGTATTAGCCACGGTGCATCTATCTGTGGAATGCAGAAGGTAATGTGAGGATTGCAGTCTGTAGATAGTGAAGGCTGTGACAGTTACTGACTTCATATACCTCATAGGACATATGTTGCAACAAACCATGTTACAATGGTAAATATATGTGGTTATCACAGCAACATGTCTATACTGGCCCTATGTATGTGCTGTCAGCCACACCTCTGTCAACCTTTGTACATATGTCGTGCATGAAGTGGTGCATATGTGCTGTACACCATAAATAGTGTCATCATATCTGATAACAAGCCAGTGATATATCAGATTGCTGCACATGTCATGTACAGTAGAGATTATACTTCATGACATAACCTGGACATTCTGTGGATGTTTGTACAGTACTGAGGTCTGTGTAGTGATGGTGAATGTCGGCAGTGTGTATAGTGTTAATAAGTACATTAGCCTGTGTACAGACTGTGGAAGATGTCATTGTTCTAGCTCCCCTTCTATCTGATGCTACATGCTGCCTCACTGTATGGTACCATTTTGCCATACAGGTTTGTAGGGCCATAAACACACATGTCCCATACCACAGACAGCCATCAGACCAAATTGTGTAGCAGCTCAGTATATGTAGGGTCATTCTGTGAGTGGCACATATGAGGATGGTGTAGAACAGATAGTCCATATACTGTAATAATATGCTAGCTTACCATATGTGGCTGTGTTTACATTGGTTGTGATTATGCACTTTCACACAGGTGTATTTTACCCTGTGCTGTGACATGGCTGTTGAGCCTGCTATATATGCAGGTACATGTGCACTCCCCCATACAAGATGTAGGCCAGTGTTGAGTGAGTCTGCCTGCACAGTGGATTGTTACATGCCTAGCAGACTAGTGTACTTACCCAGTGAGATGTCATGTGCAGATACTTGCCAGATGTACTGCTGCCAGGCCTCCCCTAAAAGTCATGTATGTCAGACAGAGCAATGGGATGCTGTACAGATGTATGTCAATATCTAGTGGGTAGTATGTGTCCATGGCACCCCTGTACCAGCAGTCATTATGTGTCAGGCCAGACAGGAGTGTGTGAATCCAAAACCTATGGTGGCAAATGTATACCAGTCGTTATGTGTTATACCCATCTACATGGCTGTCTACATCCATATTGTCAGGCCTTGTACACATGTTGTGCACTAAGGGATTATGTGTATACCTCTGGACTGTACAGGGTGTGTCCAAAGTTCCACATATATTGGCCAATATCACTGCTGCACTCCACAGGGGCATTACATGCTAGCGGCGGTACTTTACAATGATTTCCTTAGCATGTCTGTCAGTAGCAGATGGCACACATGTTATGAGCAGATGTCACCTTCCACACACACCATATCTGTGAATACAATCCCAATGACAGTAGCAATAGTTTAGTAATATACCTGCTATACATACCTGACATCCCCTTGCACTATGACTTTAGGACTATAGGGGCTGGGGTAGGGCTACACTCCATGTCCAGAACATATGGTGGAAATATATGTATATATACTTATCCAGATTGCCATATATATATATATTTACATGTGTACTACTTCTGATTACCACTGTCATGGCAACCACCCACTATAAGTCCCTACAGCATGTGGGCGTGGTCCCTTTACATTTCCTGTGTGATGGACATCCTTCCTGTGTGTGGGCATCAGTGTTACAGACAGCAGGTAGCAATACCTCTTACAGGAGAACCTGCACACTCAGGCCAGCTACATATTTGTAGGAGGATCAGGAACTACAGACAGACTGTGAGTAGAGTTGTGTTATGCTTTGCATAGTACTGGTGTTACAGGGTGTGTGTGTGTGTGTGTGTGTGTGTGTGTGTACATACTAGTCTACTTTAGAATGCAGTTTGACTGCATAGCTCACTACTGTGGGCCTATCCTCTTGCTGGACAGAGGCATCCCTATCATGTGATGTCCGTCCACCACACAGGTCCTGTGTCAGATATTACACTGAGTGTGTGTGTTGCATGGTATCAGTACATGGCTACATCCATTTCTATTTCTAACCTCAATTCCCTGACTAAGGGTATGTTGCAGACTATCCTGTAACACCAGCACCTTGCTTAGTGTATGGCAACGGTGTTCCACATATGTGCCTGTGTGCCAGCCTCTGTCCTCCATCTACATACCAAGCTTTGCACATATGTCATGCTGTTGGGGTTGTTCTGTGGTGGGCTGTGAGTATATCACACTGCCATTGCTGCCATTAGTCCACTGCTGTTGTATCCCCTACATTTACAGTGGGGCTGGGGCCATACATGTGTGGACATCACCTACACAATACATGTGTGCCCTTATGCACTGCAGAGGCCAGTGTATGTAACAGTGGTATATGGGCCTGTATTATTGAATCTAGGTGGGGAGCACCATAAATGACCTTAGGCTGTTACAAAATGTGGGGGTATCAGGGGTGAGCTGCCACAAGGTATCTGGCTGTACAGTACCGTATACTTCACCTATATTGACATTACTTACATGAATTGGGGTACTGCAAGCCTACTGCCTCCTGCCATACAGACTGTTCTGTTTCTCAGTGTGGTCATGATGGTGTCAGTTATGCCTTGTTATGTACTAGTTACAACCCATTTGATCACAAAACGTCTTTATCTCCTACTGAGTTTGTACAGAGTGTAGATAGAGGCTGCTGAACTACATACCTGCAGTACATACTGTTGATTGTTTGGTATCCTGTGGCCCAGTCTGTCTTCACTATTGCACAATCTGAAGGGCTTGGCCTGGACAGCAACAGTTGTGAACCCTTCCAGACTACTGTATTGGTGTAACTGTTTCACAGTTGCAGTACTCTGTTTATACGGTTGTCAGTATCTGAACAGCTATATGACATGGCATATAGAACTGTTATAGTACACAATTAAAGGATTCCCATATTTGCAAACCTGTGTGTGGTGTCTTTCCTATGACCTTTATATGGGTATATGTTGCAGGCAACGAGTGACATTTGTATGTGTGGCCAATACAGTGTCCAGTTGTTCAGGTGTTAACTGTAGGCATAGTGGCTGTTCCATACCGTCTACATATGTATCTTACTGTACATTTATCTGTGTGTGTATGTGCAGTCACATATATATCTATATATATATATATATATATATATATATATATATATATATATATATATATATATATATATATATATATATATATATATATATATATATATATATATTAGATTAAACCTCCAAAGTACAGATTCCCGAAGCAATGACAGAAAATAAATCCCAAATTAGGAAACTGCTAGACAACTGTTCAAGTCCACTAGGTAAAAATACGTGCTAAAACCACTTAAGATGTTAAAAACATATATTTAATGTAACAAAACAGAATACGTAAGCGCTTTCACGGAACTTGTCCGCTTCTTCAGACGTTAAAATCATTTGTATTGCACTGAACTTATATATCATACTAATGCATCAATTAATCAATTACACCTTCTAAAACATCAAGTATTTAAAGGTGCAAACAGCATATAGCATTTTTATGAAATTCAATACCTGTTATTAAATTCAACAATAAAAATATATAAAAAATATATATAAACACAATACATTCAAACGAAAAAATCATTGTAGCGCACTTAACTATATATCATGCTGCTGCATCACTTGATCAAATTATAACTACTAAACATCAAATATTTAAAGGCACAAACAGCATAAGACATATTTGTGGAATCCAATGCCTGTTATGGATACAACAATAAAACTAAATGCAATTAATACACCTGCCTATAAACCTATCACTTGATAGGTAGTATAGTAAAATTATATATGTGTACTAATATATATAACTAATAAATAAAATAAAAAGAAAAATAATACGATTTGTAACAATGATTAAATAATATTCCAACACTACAACTATTTATAGCCCCTAGCATTCAAAATGGGTTTAAGGGAAACAGCATTGTTTAACCCTTTTCCTCTATGAGCACCTAATCTAAATATCCATTTAAGTTCTGCACTTTCTGTTTCATTAACTATGTCACCAATCCGTGGATTCTCATATTGGATATGCAGTATTTGAAATAGAAACAAATGTGTGGATCCATATTTTATAACATGTTTCGCTATAGCATTATATTCTTCTTGCCTACAAATGCTATAATAATGATCCCTTATACGTTCTCTCAAAGATCTATTGGTTTTGCCCACATAAAAGCAAAAACATGCTGTACAATGGGCCACGTAAACAACATTTCTAGAAGTACAACACCCTGTATTTCTAAGCTCCCAGAGATACCCCGTTTCCGGGTGCTTATAGAATCTAGATTCATCTATGTATTGGCATTGGGCACATCTCCCACATTTTTTAGTGCCCATTGCTAAGGGATTTATCCTTGGTTGATTATTCCCTGTTCCCATTCGATAACATAGATGTTGTTTCAAGTTCTTACAATTCTTATAAACATAAGAGGGATACTCTCCTACCAACTTCTTAGTATAGTCATCTACCAGCAGAATGTGCCAATTATCTTTGATGGCATCCTGTATTCTGCTGACATTATTGCTATAAGGCATAACTATGGATAGCCTTGTTCTGTCCAATCTATTGTTGGTACTGG